>NC_029779.3:48052997-48054915 GCF_000817695.3 Arachis duranensis
GTGCACCAAGTTTTTGGCGCCGTTGCCGGGGATTGTTCGAGTTTGGACAACTGACGGCTTATCTTGTTGCTTAGATTAGGATTGTTTTATTTTTGTTGGTTTAGAGTCTTTTAGTTGAGTCTAGTTTCATATTTTAAGTTTGGTGTCAATTGCATGCTTTTGTTTTCTTTTAGTTTTTCGAATTTGCATGTCCTTAGTCTCTTCTTGATCTTTAAAAATTCTAAGTTTGGTGTCCTCTTGTGTTTTTCCCTTAAAAATTTTCGAAAATTAGTGTTTGATTTTCTAAAAATTTTAAGTTTGGTGTCATTTTGTTGTTTTTCTCGTTCCTCTTTTCAAAAATCAAATCTTTTTCATAAAAATTTTTCAATCATATCTTCTTAATTGCTGATTTTAAAATCTTTTTAATTGACTAATTGATTCAGTTCTCAATTTGCTTTGATCTTATTTTTCTTTTAATTTTCGAATTTTTATTTTATTTTCCTTTTGTTTTATTTTATTTTTTCGGTTAATTCAAAAAAAAAAAACAAACAAAATATATCTATTTGCAATCCATTATGGATCTAAGTGGGATTGATCAGTCCAAAAGGACTCTGGGATCATATGCTAACCCAATTACAGCTGCATATGGGAGTAGCATCTGTACACCTCCCATCAAAGCAAGCAGCTTTGAGCTAAATCCTCAACTCATTATCATAGTGCAGCAAAATTGCCAGTATTCCGGTCTTCCACAGGAAGAACCTACTGAGTTTCTGGCACAGTTCTTACAAATTGCTGACACAGTACATGATAAAGAGGTGGATCAGGATGTCTACAGACTATTACTATTTCCATTTGCTGTAAAAGATCAGGCTAAAAGGTGGTTGAATAACCAACCTACAGCGAGCATAAAGACATGGAAACAGTTATCAGACAAATTCCTGAATCACTTTTACCCTCCAAAAAGGATGACACAGCTAAGGCTAGACATCCAAGGCTTTAAGCAAGAGGATAATGAATCCCTTTATAACGCCTGGGAGAGGTATAGAGGTATGCTAAGAATAGAGGATAGTGAATCTCTTTATGATGCCTAGGAGAGGTACAGAGGGATGCTAAGGAAATGTCCCTCTGAAATATTTTCAGAATGGGTGCAGTTAGACATCTTCTACTACGGGCTTATAGAAAAGGCCCATATGTCTCTAGACCACTCAGCTAGTGGATCTATACACATGAGAAAGACAATTGAAGAGGCTCAAGAGCTCATTGATATAGTTGCTAGGAATTAGCATCTGTATTTAAGTAGTAAGTCCCCCATGAAAGAAGAGGCTAAAGCAGTATCCACTGAACTTAGTCCTCTAGAACAAGTTGTTGAACTCAATCAGTAATTTCTTTTTATAACAAAACAGTTAGCAGAATTTAAGAAAATGCTAGAAGACACTAAAAACGCTAACAAGAATATGGAAGCACAATTGGATCAGACAATACAGCAGTTATCTAAACAGATAATAGAAGAGTGTCAAGCTGTTCATTTGAGGAGTGAAAAGACATTGAATACCTCAACTCAAAGTAGTAGAAAGCCAAGAAAGGGACAACTGACAGAGGATGACCAAGCCACTACCTAAAATCCCTCTGAGGACTGTAAGAGCCTAGAGAGAAATAATTTTGGCGTTCAAACACCAGAAAAGGGGGAAAAGTTGGCGTTAAACGCCCATTTTCCACCCAATCCTGGCGTTCATACGCCAAGGGATGATCAGACACCTGAAAGTGCTGACAGTAATCCCTCTAACAAGGCTTCTTCAACCACTTCTGTAAGGAATAAACCTGCAGCATCTAAGGTTGAAGAATATAAAGCCAAGATGCATTATCCTCAGAAACTCCGCCAAGTGGAGCAGGATAAGCAATTTGCCCGCTTTGCAGACTATCTAAGGACTCTTGAAATAAA
>NC_029779.3:48061705-48061980 GCF_000817695.3 Arachis duranensis
GGATGACACTTTACACGTTTCTTTGTGTACTTTCCACGGCATGAGTCTCTAAACCCCATGGTTGGGGGTGAGGAGCTCTGCTGTGTCTTGATGGATTAATGCAATTACTACTGTCTCTCATTCAATCATGCTTGCTCCCATTCTAAGATAATACTTGTTCTTAACCCGGATGAATGTGATGACCCGTGACAATCATCATCATTCTCAACTATGAACGCGTGCCTGACAACCACCTCCGTTCTACCTTAGATTAAGTAGTTATCTCTTGGATTCTT
>NC_029779.3:48062283-48093376 GCF_000817695.3 Arachis duranensis
GTTTGGTCCGACTTCTTCTTGTCGGTCTCTTCTGAGTTATGTCTGTAATCCTCTTTCTTGGACCTTGTTCAAGTCTCTTTCAGGGATTACTTTTATAACTTTTGTTGCTTGGGCCGACTTTGTCATGTCGGGTCCTCCTAAGTTATTTCTGTAATCCTCTTTCTTGGACCTTGTTCAAGTCTCTTTCAGGGATTACTTTTATAACTTTTTTGTAGGAGACCGACTTCGTTAGGTCGATCTCTTCTAAGTTATTTTTGTAATCCTCTTTCTTGGACCTTTGTTAGGTCTCTTTCAGGGATTACTTTTACAACTTGTTTTGTAGGAAACCGACTTCATTAGGTCGATCTCTTCTAAGTTATAGCAATTCCTCTTTAATAGGGTTGGCCAGACCTCTTTCCAGGGATTTGCTGATAACTTGGGTTGACTTGGTCCGACTTTTTAGTGTCGGCTAGTCTTTTTAAGTTATTATATAGCAATCCATAAGACCTCATCAGGTTCTTTTTGGGATCATTTTCGATAACTTCTTGCATTATTCTGTGTTCATCTTTGCCGATTCGTACATGGTGATTTCTGTCCCAGTTTAATCGTCCTTTAGGTGAATTGCGTTTTCACCTTTGTCGGACGATCAGTCCTATCGAGATCGTACAGTGAATCTGTTCTTCACTTTCTGTCGATCTGTTGCTTTATAATCGGACGATGAATGCTTCAGATTAATGCGTTCTGGGAGTTTGTAGAGCAGTGAATTTTGGTTTTCACTTTGTCGACCTTTGTCAAAATCAAACGATGAATTCGGTTTTCATCGTGGTTGGGCGGTGAAGTTGGTTTTCACCTTGCCGACTTGTCGCTTTGTAATCGGACGATGAATTTGGTTTTCATCTTGCCGACTTTGTCGTGATTGGGCGGTGAATCTGGTGTTCACCTTGCCGACCTGCCGTAGTCGGGCGTCTTGGTAGGAAACTTTTTAGGGAATCTGCAATTTTTTTAATAAAATGAAGATAAGAGTGTGTACATGTTAGTACTTGCCTTTCTAGGTCGGGCAATCTTTTTGGATCTCGACCTGGCGCCCTTTGCAGGCATGCCATGACCTTGGTAGCTCTTGCCCCTCGAGGTTGGACACTTTATAGTAACCTTTCCCCAGTTCTTCTGAACAACTTGGTATGATCCTTTTCAGTTGGCTGCTAGCTTCTCTTCTCCTAACCGACCTATTCTAATGTCATTTCAGATTAGGATGAGATCGTCGTTGCTAGGTTACCTTCCGATTGTATCTCGAGGCCATTTGACATTTTAACACCTCTTCCTTGGTCCGAGCTCTTTCTCAGATTTCTGGAAGTAGGTCGAGTTCTTCCTTTTGAAGTTGGGAGTTGGCCTCTTCACTGTTGTGGATCAGTCTGGGCGATCCTTCTTCGACCTCACTGGGATCATTGCCTCCATTCTGTAAGCTAATCGAAAAGGTGATTCCTTTGTGGTGGAGTGTGGAGTTGTCCGATATGCCCATAGAACTTGTGGGAGCTCTTCAACCCAAGCTCCCTTTTAATCTGAAGAACTTTGGTTCTTTCTGCAAAAAGTTTGCGTATTTGCCTTTGAGGAGAATGTGTGCTTTGCTTAGGATTTGGTTGCTGTTCCTGTTTCTTTTCATTGTTGCCTGACTCCCTTTGTACAAAAGTTCTAGCTTTTGTTTTGACCTTTTGTTTGAGAGGTGTTCGGACTGTTTAGGTATAGATTGTCGGCTTCTCTTCTCTGTGTTCTTGCCCTGTTGTTGCCTCCAAAGGGTGCCTCTGGACTTTCGTGTGAGTCTTGGGGTTTCTGTTTTACTGTTGTATCTGATATCTGATGTTTTGATGTTATTGTCCGAGTTGTTTCCTTATTTGTCCGAGTTGTTTGGTAATAACCCCATGGTTGACCTATGTCTTTTTGAAAAAATATTGCTGAGATGTCTACTAAGATCCCGGACGGCATGTCTGATTGACTGGATTCCATAGTTTTAATGCGTGTTACTGTGGCTGACCCTGAGTACTGTGTGCGACTTAGGAGGTTCTGTAGAATTTGTAGGGATAGGGATGAGGAGAAGAATTTTGAGCTGGTGTCGCTGGACCCTGAAGAAAGGGTTTGTTTTCCTTCCTTGTTGTGGTCTTGTAATGTAGCCTGGATGAGGCTTCTGTTATTGCCCCCTGGTTTGGTGTTGGCTAGTTTTGAAAATGCATCAGCTCGGGCATTCTGCTCCCGAGGTATGTGTCGGACTTCATTTTCCTCGAAATGTCCGAGCTGTTTTCTGTTTTTGTCCAGGGTCCCCCGAATTGTCTGAGCTGTTCTCTAGTTTTGTCCAGGGTCCCCCGAATTACCCGAGATATTTTTTCATGGTGGGATCCTTAGCTTGGTTGCTCCCTTCTATTTGTGAGGTGACTACTTGTGAATCACTGGACATGGTAAGCTCCTACCTTCCTAGCTAGCCTTAAACCAGCCAGTAGTGCCTCGTATTCAGCTTGGTCATTTAGCTTGATTTGGCTTCCCTGATCGCTTTCTATAATTATGCATGCACCACTCCCGGTTTTGTTTGAAGAGTCATCCATGTAGGGTTTCCATTTTGTAGGATTTTCCGGGGTGTCAGTGTACTCTGTAATAAAGTCGGCCAGATACTGTGATTTGATGGCTGTCTGAGCTTTATGTCGAAGATCGATTTTGGATAACTTGACTGCCTACTGTAGAATTCTTCCTGCTAAGTCTGTTTTATGTAGGATGCCTTCTATGGGCTAGTTTGTTTGAACTCTGATAGTGTGAGCTTGAAAGTATGGGTGGAGTCATCGAGAGGTGAGTATGAGGGCGTAGGCAAACTGCTCTATCTCTTGATAGTTTAGTTCGGCCCCTTGTAGAGCCTTGATGATGAAGTAGACGGGTTGTTGTCCACTTTTGTCTTCTTTAACTAGTGATGAGGCTATTGCCAGACTTCCCACTACGAGGTATAATATGAGCTTTTCACTTTCCCTTGGTTGGGTAAGAATGGGTGGTTGCCCCAAGAATTTTAAAAATCTCGGAAGGCTTGTTTGCACCCCGTAGTCCTATTCAAACCTCTCTCCCTTCCTTAATATACCTCTTTGAGGTGTCCTTTGCGAGATGATATAGAGATTCTTCCTCCTGTGAATCCTCCATGAACATGTCTCTCAGGGGTGTGAGGTGGACGTTCAACTCATTCGATCTCTTTGGTGTGAGACGTTCGACTTGTTCAACCTCTTTGGTGTGAGGTTGACCTTCAACTTGTCCGACCACTTTGGTGTGAGATGGACCTTCAACTTTGTCCGACCCCTTTGGTGTGAGGTGGACCTTCAACGCGTCCAACCTCTTTGGTGTGAGGTGGACCTTCAACGCGTCCGACTTCTTTGGTGTGAGGTGGACCTTCAACTCGTCCGACCTCTTTGGTGTGAGGTGGACCTTCAACGCGTCCGATCTCTTTGGTGTGAGGTGGACCTTCAATGCGTCCGACCTCTTTTGTCTTTGATTGGGCGAGTTGATGGGATCTTCTCAGTGTTTCATATTTCTCGATAGACATCCACAACAGACACCCAAAGGGGGTGTAATTGTGGTATTTTCTAGGCTTCTCTCCATGTTGATCTTCTTTTTTCTTGGACTCTTTATCCTTATCCCGAGAGGAGTAGGAATGTTCGGTTTTTGAGATCTCTCCTAGTCGAGAGTTTTCCTCCATGTTGATGTACTTCTCTGCTCGTTCTTGTACCTCGTTTAGAGATGTTTGGGTGCTTCCTGGATATTGAGTGGCTAAAAGGTCCTTCTCGTAGACCATTAATGAGGCCCCTGATAGCTGCTTCTGTTGGCAGACTTTGTATGCCCATACATGTTTTGTTGAATCTTTCCATGTTGTTGCGAAGGCTCTCTCGATCTCCTTGCTTGATCCCTAATAGGCTCGGTGCGTGTTTGGCTTTGTCCTTCTGGATGGAGAATAATGGATTGCATCTGAGGCCTCCGTGAAATATATCCTGCTTCTTAAATTGCTAAGATGATGGCTTGGATCTAATGTGCCGTCGTACGGGGTCATGTCTGGAGCTTTGAAGTCCTTTGGGACCTTTAGCTTTAATGATCTCTTTGGTGAATGGATCTTGGTCCTTGCAGGAGCTATCCTCATGAGAGGATCGATTAGCTTTGGCCTTGAGATCGGCTTCGAGTTTTAGGAGTTTGTCCTCCAATTCCCGGCGTCGCTTTATCTCCCTTTGTAGGTCTTTCTCAGCCTCTCATTGATGTAGGGCTTCTTCTTCCAGTTGTTTTAAACGTTCTTGAAGCGCCTCCATGGCTCCCGCATTTGGAGAATCCTTTTCGTTGTTAAGTTGAGGAGTATCCTTTGGTGTAGTGTCCGCATTTTTGTGTGGCGTTTTATCCTCTAGATCTGAATCGTGGTCGTTGTCATGGTTGTCCGCCATGGTGGTGGGATGACTTCCAAGTTCCCCGGCAATGGCGCCAATGTTCCGAGGGTTACCTGAAACTGGAGGTCGATCTCGGACGAGATCTTCTGTACTGGTCGGTGCTAACGCGTCCGGCTGGTGGGAGATGGCCAGAGTTGTCGTGTCCGACTTGTTGGACTGGCTGTACTGCTGATCCTTCGTCACCGGAGGGTGGGGGTACATGCAAGAGACTCCGATGCTTAAGTTAGCATGGGTATTAAACAGGTTTTGAGTAGAATCAGAGTATGAGTTATACCTGGGTGCTCCAGTGTATTTATAATGGTGAGGAGTGACCTCTCTGGAGATTAGATAGTTATCTTATCTTATCTTATCTTATCTTTGAGTGAAGTCATCTTATCTTTAGGGAAACCGCCTTTATCTTTCTGGGCTTTGGCTGCCTTTAGATTGGGTTGTGTTCCTTCATTTTGGGCCTGCTTTGGGCTCCTTTGGCGATTTGGCCGAGCTCTTTGAGAAGAGGTCGGATAGTCTGACCTGAAGAGGTCGGTCGGCTTGTCGCTAAACATCCCGGGTCGGACAGCCTGACCCAGGGTATGAACAGTAACCGTACCCAAAAGTGAATTTCCAAAACCATGCAACTGCATCACTTTTTGAAATGACATGAAAAGACCTGACCTCATAAAAGAAAAATTTTTTTGATTTGAAGAATTAAAACAGGAAATTAATTTTAAATTTTGAAAAACCGAAAAATCAAACTGAAAATATTTTTGGATAAAAAACATTAAATGAAAAATCCTTTTTTCAAAAAAATTAAGCACACGGCCCACCAAAAACAACAACAAAAAATGTAACATTCATATATGGGCCTAGAGATGGTTGGATTTAAGGAAACACATTGGATCACTCTAGATCTGATTTTGGGGTTGGCCCAGATTAACTTTCACTTGAAACAAGCTCAGATCACGCTGATTTGAAGGAAACGTTCATCACCTGCCCAGAATTGTCTCATACCTGTTTATGAGACAAAAAGCTCCAGTAAATATATCAGCATTTTTCAAATAGGGAATCATAACTCAAAATTCCTAGACAAGTCCTAAGCATGCAGAATCTATCCTCAGCTAATGGTTTTGTGAAAATATCTGCTAATTGCTCCTCAGATTTAACAAATTGAATACTAATATCCCCCTTTTGGACATGTTCTCTTATTGAGTGAAATTTCACTTCAATATGCTTAGTCCTAGAATGCAAAACTGGATTTTTAGAAATATTGATGGCACTCATATTATCACACATCAAAGGAATATTTTCAGCATTTAATTTGTAATCAGCAAGCTGTGTTTTTAACCATAAAAGCTGAGAACAACAAGAAGAAGCAGCTATATACTCAGTCTCTACAGTGGATAAGGCCACTGTTGGTTGCTTCTTACTTGACCAAATATTTAAGGACTTTCCAAAAAAAAAACAACATAGGCCTGAAGTGCTCCTTCTATCAACTCTATCACCAACAAAATCTGCATCACAATAACCAACTATAGAAAAATCATCAATCTTAGGATACCAAAGACCAAGATTGGATGTGCCATGAACATATCTAATAATCCTTTTAACTGCTGAAAGATGTGACTCTTTAGGTTTGGATTGGAACCTATAACACAATTCAACACTTTGCACAATGTCGGGTCTTGAGGAGGTTAAGTACATAAGAGAACCAATCATTCCTCTATACCTAGTCTCATCTACATCTTTCTCAGTTTCTTCCTTATCTAATTTAGAATTAGGGTGCATGGGAGTTCCCATGGGTTTGGCATTTTCCATACCAAATTTCTTAACTAATTCCTTGGCATACTTCTCTTGATGAATGAAAATACCATTTTCAGTTTGTTTAATTTGTAGCCCAAGGAAAAAATTAAGTTCACCCATCATACTCATGTCAAATTCACTTGTCATGAGTTTTCCAAATTCAGAACAAAGGGATTCATTTGCTGATCCAAAAATAATGTCATCAACATATATTTGGACTAGAATAAAAGAATCATTAGAATTCTTGATAAATAGAGTTGTGTCTGTGGTGTGGTGCACGAAATTGTGATCATCAATGGCGCCATCAACATGGTACGCTCAATTGAAATCTCAACTCTTTATCACAACTTCGCACAACTAACCAGCAAGTGCACTGGGTCGTCCAAGTAATAAACCTTACGCGAGTAAGGGTCGATCCCACGGAGATTGTTGGTATGAAGCAAGCTATAGTCACCTTGTAAGCCTCAGTCAGGCGAATTCAAATGGTTATGGATGATATATGAATAAAACATAGAATAAAGATAGAGATACTTATGTAATTCATTGGTGAGAATTTCAGATAAACGTATGGAGATGCTTTGTCCCTTCCGTCTCTCTGTTTTCCTACTGTCTTCATCCAATCCTTCTTACTCCTTTCCATGGCAAGCTGTATGTTGGGCATCACTGTTGTCAGTGGCTACAGTCCCGTCCTCTCAGTGAAAATGTTCAACGCGCTTTGTCACAGCACGGCTAATCATTTGTCGGTTCTCAATCAGGTTGGAATAGAATCCATTGATTCTTTTGCATCTGTCACTAACGCTCAGCCTTCAGGAGTTTGAAGCTCGTCACAGTCATTCAATCCTTGAATCCTACTCAGAATACCACAGACAAGGTTTAGACCTTCCAGATTCTCTTGAATGCCACCATCAATTCTAGCTTATACCACGAAGATTCTGATTAAGTAATCCAAGAGATAAACATTCTAGCCTTGTTTGCTTGTAGAACGGGAGTGGTTGTCAGGCACGCGTTCATAAGTGAGAATGATGATGAGCGTCACATAATCATCACATTCATCATGTTCTTGGGTGCGAATAAATATCTTAGAATAAGAACAAGCTGAATTGAATAGAAGAACAATAGTAATTGCATTAATACTCGAGGTACAGCAGAGCTCCACACCTTAATCTATGGTGTGTAGAAACTCCACCGTTGAAAATACATAAGAACAAGGTCTAGGCATGGCCGTGAGGCCAGCCTCCCATAATCTAAGAACTAGACGTCCAAAGATGATCCTAAGATCGAAAATGATCAAAAGATCGAAAAATGATCAAAAGACCCAAAGATCCAAAGATGAAAATACAATAGCAAAAGGTCCTATTTGTAGAGAACTAGTAGCCTAGGGTTTACAGAAATGAGTAAATGACATAAAAATCCACTTCCGGGCCCACTTGGTGTGTGCTTAGGCTGAGCATTGAAACATTTTCGTGTAGAGACTTCTCTTGGAGTTAAACGCCAGCTTTTGTGCCAGTTTGGGCGTTTAACTCCCATTCTTGTGCCAGTTCCGGCGTTTAACGCCGGGCAGTTTTGAGTTGATTTAGAACGCCAGTTTGGGTCATCAAATCTCGGGCAAAGTATGGACTATTATACATTGCTGGAAAGCCCAGGATGTCTACTTTCCAACGCCGTTGAGAGCGCGCCAATTGGGCTTCTGTAGCTCCAGAAAATCCACTTCGAGTGCAGGGAGTTCAGAATCCAACAGCGTTTGTAGTCCTTTTCAGCCTCTGAATCAGATTTTTGCTCAGGTCCCTCAATTTCTGCCAGAAAATACCTGAAATCACAGAAAAACACACAAACTCATAGTAAAGTCCAGAAAAGTGAATTTTAACTAAAAACTAATAAAAATATACTAAAAACTAACTAAAACATACTAAAAACATACTAAAAACAATGCCAAAAAGCGTATAAATTATCCGCTCATCATGGTGCCTCTTTGAAAACCATTTTTCAAAAGAAAAGAGCTAAATCTCTCATACCAAGCTCTAGGAGCTTGTCTTAAACCATAGAGAGCTTTAGATAATTTGAAAACATGACCAGAATGCTTTTTATTTTCAAAACCAGGTGGCTGCTCCACATACACTTCTCTATCTATCACACCATTTAAAAATGCACATTTCACATCCATTTGATATAATTTAAAACCACAAAATGCAGCATAGGCTAAGAGAAGTCTTATGGCTTCCATCTGGGCAACAGGGGCAAAGGATTCATCAAAGCCTATTCCTTCTTCTTGGTCATATGCTTGTGCCACAAGCCTTGCCTTATTTCTTGCAATGCTGCCATCTTCTCCTAACTTGTTCCGAAATATCCACTTGGTGCCGGTCACTTTCTTTCCACTTGGCCTTGGAACCAAAGTCCACACTTGGTTCTTCTCAAACTCAAGAAGCTCATCCTCCATTGCTTTAACCCAAGAAGGGTCACTGAGGACTTCCTTGAAATTTTGAGGCTCTATTTGTGAGAGAAGGGCAATGTTTGATCCTTCATTTGCCTTTCTAGTGGATGACCGAGTTCTAACCCCTTGTGAGACGTCCCCAATGACAAATTCCTCTGGATAATTTTTTAAGGATCTCCATTCACGAGGTCTGGTGGACTTGGAGGTAGATTCAGTTACCAAGGGATTTTGGGTGCTGCTGTCTTCAGGATCTCCCTCAGATTCATGAGACAAAATGGAACTGTCTCTCGAATTTTTTGCAACTACAGTTTCTGGATCAGGTTGAGCAGAATTTCCATTTTCTTGATTTTGTCCAGTTTCAATTTCCTTTTGAGCTTGATTTTCTGTATCACAATCTTCTAAAAAGTTTTGCACCAAGTTAGTATCACAAAATGTAACATGTATGGACTCCTCAATAATCCTAGCATCTTGATGATAAACCCTATATGCTTTACTAGTTGTGGAATATCCTACAAACAAACACTCATAAGTATTTGGATCAAATTTACCCAAATTATCCTTGTTATTTAAAACAAAACATTTGCATCCAAAGATGTGTAAGTAGTCTAAGTTTGGTGGGTAGCCTTTCCAAAGTTCATAAGGGGTTTTCTTCAAAAATTTCCTTATGATTGTTCTATTCAAAATGTGGCAAGCCGTGTTAATTGCTTCAGCCCAAAGGAATTTTGGAACATTACTCTCACAAAGTATAGCTCTTGTCATCTCTTGTATGCTTCTATTTCTTCTTTCCACAACACCATTTTTTATGGTGTCCTTGGACAAGAGAAGTTGTGAGATATTCCAAATTCCTCACAAAAGGATTCAAATAAATTATTTTCAAATTTAGTTCCATGATCACTCCTTATAGAGGAGATTTTTAAATCCTTTTCATTTTGAATTTTCTTGCAAAAAGGTTCAAAGGCCGAAAAGGCTTCATTTTTGTGTGCAAGAAATAAAACCCAACCAAACCTAGTATAGTCATCCACAATTACTAAACCATAATGTTTACCACCTAGGCTTTGAGTTCTTGTTGGATCAAATAAATCAATGTGTAGCAACTCAAGTGGTCTTTTAGTAGAGATGTCTTCCTTTGGTTTAAAATAATTTTTTGTTTGTTTTCCCATTTGGCAAGCATCACAAGTGATGTCTTTGTCAAACTTTATCAACGGAAGACCTCTTACTAATTCTTTCTTTACTAGTTTGTTTATTTGAAACATACTTGTATGGCCCAATCTCTTGTGCCATAATCACTTTTCAGATTCTTTAGAGTAAAGACAAGCTACATTTTGATCCTTTAATTCATCAAGAGTAAGTCCATACATATTATTAAAACGCTTGGCAACAAACATTACTTCATTTGTATTTTCATTTACAACACAGCATTCAGATCTTTTGAAAGTCACTAAATATCCTAAATCACATAGCTGACTTATACTCAAAAGATTATGTTTCAAACCACATACCAAAAGTACATCATCAATGAAAGTAGATTGCTCATTACCTACTTTTCCAACAGCAATGATTTTACCTTTACCATCATCTCCAAAGGTCACGAAACCTCCATCATACTTGTTTAGTTTGATGAAGTAGGTTGACCTTCCAGTCATGTGCCTTGAACATCCACTATCCATGTACCACATGTCCTTTTTGTTCTTGGATGCTAGGCAAAGCTGCATGAAGAGTTTCAAGTAGCCTTAGGTATCCAAATTAATTTGGATCCTTTGAAGTTAATACATCTTGGTTGCCCAAGTGCATTGAAATCACAAACAACATTGTAAACTTTGTTTCCTACAACTCTCTTTTCAATGAAGCATTGTGCATATGAGTGACCAAATTTCTTGCAATTAACACAATGATTTTTTGATGTGTATTGCTGAAATTGAGGTGAGTTATATTGCTTGAAGTGATTAAATGGTTGAAATTTTCTGGTTTTTGGAGGAGATGGATTTCTTTTTACAAACTGATTTTTGTTACAATTATTCCTCTTTGCAAAAATATTTTCACTAGAATTTTTGAAACTCTTTGGATTTTTTGAAAATGAGGTTTTGTTGTAGAAAATTGGTTTCTTGAAAGCAGCTTCATTTTTCGAAATGTAACCCAAACCTGGCCTGTTTGAAGTAGGTTCGGTTCTTGGTGAAGGTTTAGTTTCGCTTGTGTGAACTTCATCAAATTTCTCCTCAAGTGTGGAAACATACCCAATATCATATTTGTTAGATGTGTTTTTTGTATTTGATGAAGAAGCCACAAACTTTATAGAGGAAATATTTGAAACTGCATCTTCCTTGGCTATGTAGCCTAAACCAGATTTTTCAAACAATGGTCTTTGACTTGCAAGTAATTTGCCCAAGTTACTTGAACCTTGAGCAAATTTTGCTAAGTCACCATTCAGCCTTTTAATCATATCATTTAATCTTTCATTTTCAGCAATTAACTCATGAGAAGGATCCATGATGTGCTTTCCTTTTAATTTTTCAAGTTCAGATTTTAAAAATCTGTTTTCTTTAACAATGTCCAAAGCACATTCAGTTTCCTTTACTTTTTCTTTCAAAAAATTATTTTTAGCTCTTAACACATCTCTATCAGATCTGCACTCATTGTATTTATCTAGCAGTTTTGATGTATTTAAGGTGAGATCATCAATAATAGCATGTAAATCATCTATGGTTAAACCATATTAATTTACCTCATTAAGATTGTTGTTTCCAGCCATGAAACAATCTTTGTCTTCACCTTCAGATTCTTCTTCTTCATTTGAGTCATTTTCAAGATCCTCCCAAGCTGCCATGAGTACTCTCTTCCTTTCCTTCTTTCCTTTGTGCTCCTTCTTGAGCTTTGGACAATTTAGCTTGAAGTGTCCAGCCTCCTTGCAGTGATGGCACATCACCTTGCTTAGGTCGAACTTGTGGTCCTTTGAACTTGAGCCCTTGTATTTGCCCTTGTTCTTCATCATCCTTCTAAATCTCCTAGCAAAAAACAAAAGCTCATCATCTGAAATACCATCACTAGACTCACTCTCTTTCGGTTCTATTTGAGACTTGAGGGCTATTCCCTTTTTCTTTGAGTCTGTGTTTGTGTGTGTGGCTTCATAGGCAAGAAGTTTTCCTCTCAGATCATCATAGGTTATGGGACTTATGTTGTTGCTCTCGGTTAGGACAGTAGCAGTGTTTTCCCATTCTTTTGTGAGGCTTCTAAGGAGTTTTCCCACCAAGGTTTGTTCTGCATAGTTTGTACCCATAGCATCAAGGTTGTTGATTATGATTGAGAATCTCTCAAATGCTTCATCAATGCTTTCTCCATCCTTCATGCTGAACATCTCGTACTCTTTTCGCAGCATATCAATCCTCGTTTCTTTGACTTGTTTAGTGCCTTCGTGTATAACCTGGAGTTTTTCCCAGATTTCTTTGGCTGTATTGCATCTAGACACCTTCCGGTACTCTTCAAAGCTGATAGCACAGTGAAGAAGGTTGATTGCTTTAGCATTCAGCTCTATCTTCTTCTTGTCATTTTCGTTCCACACAGCTTCTTCTTTTGGAGTCACCACTCCATCAGCACTTGTTTTTGTTGGGATCTTGGGACCGCTCACAACAATTTTCCATATGTTGTAGTCAATAGATTGGATGAAGATCCTTATCCTTTCTTTCCAGTAGGAATAGTTCTTCCCGTTGAAGAAAGGTGGCCGGTTGTTTGATTGGCCTTCAGTGAGGGTGTAGGCAACTGTGATTGTGCCCAAGTTGTTCGCCATTGGATCTTTGATCCAAGCGATTAAGCTTGATTCTTGACACCTTAGCTCTTGATATCAATTGAAGGTTGTGGTAGGCTTAGAGAAGGGGGTTTGAATCTATGCCTTCCTTTTTGTAGCTGTTATAACCCTTTTAAACAAAACTTTCAATTCTGATTCTGTTTGTACTCAGCAGCAGAAATTTATGAGACAATTTATTTTTGTCTCATGAATATCAGAAAAACATAACACAGCAGAGAAGAGAAAAGCTAACACCAGCATATATCCTGGTTCGGTTGCCTTGTGCTATGCAACCTACGTCTAGTCTCCTCCACAACAATGGAGGAATTTCCACTATAGTTAAAAGTATTACATACACCAATTTCACACTCAAGTTCTAACCTAACTTGACATTGGCTATGCTAACACCTAACTATTCACTCTTAGTGCTAACCCAACTAAGAAAGGGATACCAAACAGGTACAAGATACAAGATACTTAACCAACCTAAAGAAATCAGAAAATAACTCTAGGCTTTTCTCTCAAGTGTATCACTCAGCCTTTTTCCACTCATGACTTTTACTTGAGCTTTCTCACAATGCCTTTTCTCACAAGAAATTACAGAAAGATAAACATAGAAAAGTACATTACAATCAGTAAAACATGAAGGAGATTGAATTCATCAACAGCCTTTGTGCTATGCGAAAACCAGATTAGCAAGCCTCTGATTCAGTTCTTCATACTGGCGGAATGCACCTTTGGTTTGGTTACACTGTCCAGTTAGTTAAACTTTCTCAAAGAACACTTCTCAGAACAAAACCTCAATGCTCTAGTTTTCTCTCCTTGCTTTCTGAATGAACAGCAAACTTCTTTTATCTCCTTGCCAGTTCCTTGGTCCTTCTTCCAAGGTCAACACCTTGAGCCTTGAGCTTCACCAACCCACAGATTCACTTTTTCTCCTTAATCCCCAGATTAGAAACTTTGCCTCTGACTTCTTCATCTTGACTGAAAGCCATAAAACAGCAACCATAGAAATCTTCCAATGGTCAACTTAATCTTACCCCTTGAAAACCAACTTGGTCCCCAAGTCATGTTTAAGACCGTGGATACACAGCAGAGAAGAGCAAAAGCTATCTTTCCTTTGTATCCCATTTTGGATAGAGCAGAGAGTTGGGAAGAAGAGATGAAGATCTGATGCATACAAGAGAAAATGGGTTACCTTTAACCTAAGCTTGATTTGGTTTGAACTGTGTGATTTGAAATTTGCCTTTCAAGCTTAATCTTTCTCTTTCTTGCTTCTTTGGTGATAAGCTTATGGAAGAAGCTTTCTCTTTCTCTTTCTTACTTTTCTGAAACTCTGATCTGACTTAGACACAAGAGAGAAGAACGTTGCTTTGGTTGGAGCAAGATGGAGGGAATCACTTTTCTGAAATCAGATTGGGCTTGGATCGGGTAGTGATGTGCTTGGCCTGTTTTGATTTCTTTGGCTTCTTTCTTTGTTTTTTCTTGGGCTCTTAATCTTGCTTTCAGCCCAACATCCTTGCTGATTGCTTTTTCATTTCATTTGGGTTATTGAATTTTGGCCTACAATAATAAACAATTAGTAATAAGTAATTATAAATAATCAACACTAACTATTTATTTTGCCCAAAAATAATGTTTGTCATCACTTAATTAATTTAGTTAATTTCTTAACTCAACAGCACCCAAACAAATCATAAATGTTGTTGCTTTGTATACGAAGGGAGAAGAAACGATCGAGACCCAAAATAAAGTATTCTTTTTCTTCTCTATCTCCACTATTCTTTATTTCTGACTTGTTTGGATACCAAAGGTAAACGACGTCATTTACTCATCATCCAACGTGGCAAGAAGGGTGCCATCTCAGCACTCTGTTTGCCTAATCATCGCCGAAAAGAGTTGAGAAACCATTTTGGTGTTCAGACTTGAATCTGGAGGACTAAAGGCAATTTTAAATTTTGAGAACCAAATTGAATAATCGTGTGAATCTCAAGGACCAAAATGGGGATTTAGTCGATCAGCGAGAGATAATATAATTGTTATGCATTTCTATCCATTTTTTTGTTCACGGTATCCCTAACTTGATAGGATAAGAACTAATCCGTCGCAGATTTGAGCTCTATTTAAAGGTTTGCTACTAGCCAACGGATTGCTATATGCACAAGCAGAATTTAAATTCCTGACATTTACTTAAGCAAACGAGTGAGCTGACTACTCAACCAATCTAATTCTATTGTTGTTATTTGTTAAATTACTGTTATGTGTTCAAACCACTTCAGACGAGATTCTATCTTCTCTGTTAAGGGTCTCTTCGGATCCCTTACGGCCCAAGTTGAGTATATGAGAGAAACCAGCTTTCGACTATATAAGAGAAACCAAATGAGAAAATATAAAATGAGAAGACATTACATCTAACTCAAAACTTTAACCATTAGATCAATTAATCATCGGCTCTGATACGGGGAGCTCTCAAAACTGCTGGAAAGAAACCAAGTAAGAGAACACAAAATGAGAAGACACCACATTCAACTCAAAATCTTAAGGTATCAAATTAATGAGTCTCTCATTTTATAAAATTCTCACTTCTTACTTTCTTTAATGTGAGACTAATTCATTAATTTTCTCACACTTGCTATTTAAATCAAATTTAAAAGATTCTAAAAGCTTCATAATAATCCCCCTAAATCTGAAATTCAGAACCGACCTCAACTATCAATATGTAAAGGGAGCTTTTGGCTCTCTCAAGTAAGAACATACACCCTTACCTTTTTTATACTTCTTTGATCCGTTTTTATTTTAGCGTTGGAAATTTCCACCTCTGTTCCAATCTTGCTGACCATCCATTTACACGAGTTGAGAGGTTCTCAACTCCATCAGATCAACTCACATATAACACATTACTTATCGAAATTTCTTTCGAAGTAGAGGAAATATATATAAAATACAAAAACAATATATCATTTCATCAAGTTCGTGGTGGAATCATTATGTGTTGGAATCAATATACACAGAAGGATTCCTAAAAAGTACAGGGAGAAATATATGAACAACGTTTTGATCACTTTCTATGTATTCATAAGACTAGCAAAGAATCCAAGAGAAAGCATTCTAAGTTTTTGACACTCCATAAAATTGTATACTAATAAACTAATTAAATTTATGTGTATAGGGACATTATAACAATTGCTTTTAGTGGGGATCCTATATTATGTATATATATATATATAGATGAATTCTACCCAACTCCCTCTAAAATAACATGTAAGTTACCCTTCATGACGTGTCACACTTTATATATATATATAACAGGTTCTAGTTTTGGATCATACAATAATATATGGTATACTAAGTTGATATGCATAGAAATCATGAAACCTAATGTTTAAGCCTCATATCCAGGATTATTCAATCCTTAGAAATGATGCATATGCAACAGGTTTTATGGCTAGTTCTCTAACCTCTGAAAGATAAACTTAGACAAGACTAAGTAGACTCTTGATCGTTGAATATATCCGAGAATTTTTACCCATAACAAAGAAAAAATGATATGTATTGATTAACGAGTAAAACTCCCTTTGGATCCCTATTCTTTTATAATTTAGATAACTCGCATCTTAATAATTAAAAAATGACAATCTGTCACTTATCCTTCTTTTTCATTAAACGCATGAGTCCTTGTGTGAAAATTTTTGACAAAAATACGAAAATTGTTTACGTGTGATATAACTTATATGACTTGGTCTTCATTAATCCTACATAAATGATAATTATTTGATTGAGACGATTTAACTCTTACATAATTATCAAAACAATATCTCAATCAAATAGTTATCATCTCTCTACAAGATTATTTTGATGACCGTTTAGGTAATAAACAATTCAATAAAATGATTATCATCTACGCAAGACAGGTAATGCTAGATCATACAAGCTAACATCATATGTAAATATTATCTATTAATTTTTGTTAGAATCTTTCCTAAAAGAGTTCATGCGTTTAATAAAAAAAAAAGATATGATGCAAATTATCACTTTTTAATTCTTAAGATGCAGATTGTCTGAATTAAAAAAAAAAAGATAGATACGAGAAAGGAATTCTACTGTAGATTAAATTAAAGGGTCAGTAGAACAATTGCTTTTGGTATGCGTCACGCGTGGGTTCATCCTTGTTCTTATTGAACACACATTGTTACATATTGAATACAATCTTTATACTTAGTACTTAGTCTAGGTAAAAAGGTTCAAACAATTCCAAAACTGGAAATGAACACTAAAGTAGTCAAAATAAAAGATTGAGAAATATATGAGTGCAATGGAATTTTAGGCAATGAGGTAGTAGACATGAATTAACATGTCGTATATTATACATGTTGGTCAAAGGTTTTAACATGCTATGTTGATATTACATTCCTCAATTTTAGTATATGAACCAATAAGGAATGCCAACATCACACGCTTGCTAGAAGCGTGGTTTAGAAGTTGCTGTATACATATACCATGGCATGCATAAGACACAATAATCATTTATGTTGCCTTAGCTGGCTAGCATTAGCATGCATATATATATGTATTCTTTAATTTGCTCTTAAAATGCTTCCTAAATAGCATTTTTTACACAGCTTCTTCACACGGATCTTTAATCATTAGAGTTTTCAGCTAAGCCTAAAGGGGATGATTTGATTTTGGTAGTTAGTGCATGAAAAATTTGATTGAATAGTTGGGTTAATTTGTTGGTGTATAGTGTGTTCCAATTAAACACATTATTTAGTTAAAATGACAAATAGTTGCAAAAAATTATTATTATTATTATTATTATTATTATTATTAGAGAAAATAACAAACAGATGCTTAACCTTTTAATCTGCAGACATTTAAGTTCTCGAAGATTTAATTTGAAAATACATTTAAGTCATTGACCTTTTCAAAATATGGACATGTCAATCCCTCATGTTCACTTGGGTCTGTCAGATTTAACAGAAAAATCAAATGTAACTCCCGTTGTACTGACCTGATTGATATGAATGCATACATGAGAGAGTTTTTAAAATTGGATAAATTAGACTCAGAGATCGATATGTCCAGATTTTAAATAGGTCAAGGACTTAAATGTATTTTGAAATCCTCAAGGATTTAAATGTCCATAAACCAAAAGTCAGGGATCGATTTGTCCTTTTCTCTTATTATTATCATATGGATTGGACCTAAGATTTTGTAGATTCAATCTAAATGGAAAGTCTACTCGAATCCATTTTTAGTGGTTCATTCGTGAAGATAGGTCTTTAAATAAGGGTAATAGAAACCAAGTTGGATTAGTTTAATGGTTAGTTAACTAGTCCACTTAAGCAAGTGTTGAGTGATTCGAATCATGTATTGTGCATGCAGTAACCCATTGGCCAACAGCGAACCCTTAAATGGAGCTCAAATCCACAATAGATTAGTCCTTGACCTATCAGGTTTAGAAATATCACAGAAAACTAAAAATAAATAAATAAATAAGGATAATAGATGCTAAATCCGATCATCTTTTTTTTTAACTCCTTGTGTTATAAAGGTTGTCGAAGATTTTATCTGAATATTCCTTCTTAACAATCTTATAAGGTGGTAAATAAAAAACTCTATCTTGATATCTTACCTAATTAAACACATGAACACTGAACAACCAAAATTGAACTAAAATTTGGGCATTTGTAGCATTTTTTTAAAAGGAACTATTGAGACTTGAGTAACGGTGGAAAGAAAATATAAAATGAAAACAGAAGCTCCTTATCAATAAGTCCTAGATGTTTTCAGAAGTTGTGTAGTTTTAACTGAATAAATGTATCTCAAGTAAGTTGTAAGAAGAATGTTATAACTTTTCAGATGAATATTGTTTGTGAATGAGATTCCATGCAAAATACATACACTGAAGGCATGATGACCAAGTGAAAAGTCATCTAAAGCAAAATCAATTAACCATAAAAAAGATGGACGATGGTTAATAGAAATTATTGAATTTAAAAAATATATATATTCACAAGGGTGCATGCATGTATGTTTAATTGTTTATAATAGTTTTGTTTTATAAATCATCCCCCAACAATGGTGGTGAAGGCGTGCATCAACTTTGCTTATGATTGAGAAAAGGGAAAATGTCCAACAAAAGCAATACAAAGAAACCTACCTTTTACTCAACTTCCCCTCTTAAAATACAAAGTGTGAATGGACGTTTTTGAGTTGTCTAAATCTTTGTCTTTTCAGAGCTTTAATTTAATTTATTTTTTTAAACTTCTTAAAAGAATGCTTTATTTTTTTAAACTTCTTAAAAGAATGCTGTTGCTTTGTTGAATTGTTTATATGGTAATAATCAATTTATAGCTATATATTAATTACTTGCTAGTGATAACTTCAGTAGATTAGAGAAACTCAACTATTTGATCATATGAAAAGTTAACTAATAGATTAGAGAGTAAGATGCTATGGCATAGATCCCAATTTTGTATGATAAGTACTTTTTTTTCTTTCACTAATTAAAAAAGGTTGAGAATTTTAGTACACATTAGTAATAAACTTCATTAGAAAATGTCATCTTGATTTTTTTTTTAAGGTTTAATTACGCTGTAAATTTTAACATTCATAGAGTTCGATAAACTGTTCTAAGGATTTGATTACAAAAATGTACTCAGCATAAGGCCGTGACTAAAAATAAATTTAAAACTAGATATCTATTTGGAAATTAGATTAATTTACAAGCTAATTAAACTTCTTTTACATGACAAAAACATTCTAATTTATGGAAAATAAATTGAACAGCAAGAAGTTTTCTGAATGTGGTGGTGGGGTTTGAAGACAGATAATGTTAAGCAAGCATGTCTGACCCTCTATTCTCAGTCAATGACATGATTTGCAATACAAAATGTTGACAAGAAAGAAGAGAATACATAAAAATTAGAAAAAGGGTGTGTTGTTGAAACCTTCCCTACCAATACCATTGTGTTCATGTTGAATAATAACATTCCCCAACACCTTATTATCACCATCTCACGCTATATGAATCATGAAAGCTGACAAATATTAGAAATATAGGAAATTGAAGAAAGAAAGAAAAAAACTTGCATACCCTTTTGATACTTTTGGCCAATAAAATAAGTAACTCTACCTAAGAGAAGAATTCCACTCTTTTAAAAGGGCTTCATTTTCATTCCACCTCAAGCCTCCACCACAATTACTCATTCATGAAAATGGCAAACTTATTAGTCATCTCATTTATGCTTTGTCTAGGTATGTTATCTACTACTATCTACAATGTGAAACTCATTGCATGTGCAAGTTCCAATGGAGTACCAACAAGGTTGTATGATTTCAAGGTATAATTTTATAATCTCAAAGTGCTGATTGTAACACTATATTTAACTTGGTAATGGATTGCAAGGAATGACTTAAATGCAGCAAGTTAAACTTAGTGCATGATAATTAAATGGTGTATATCTAGCAGGGGTTATTCTGCAAAGATCTGTACCATTGAATTATTTTGGTGTATGATACACCAAGTTTATCTTGGTGCATAGTAGCATTGTCCTAGATTGCAATGTTTTCAATGCTGTTTTTTTTTTTTTTTTTGCCACATGTGCAGGTACAAACTAAAAGAGTTACCAAACTTTGTAACACCAAGGATATTGTCACAATCAATGGCAAGTTTCCAGGACCTGTAGTTTATGCACAAGAAGATGATAGAATCATAGTCAAAGTTACCAATAAGACACCCTTCAATATCACAATTCACTGGTAATGCCATGCATTAAGTTGCTTTCAAAAGTATCAACATCATTCATCACTAACATATATTGAACTTACAAATGCTCAGGCATGGTATCCGGCAACAGTTATCGTGTTGGTACGATGGGCCGTCCTATATCACGCAGTGCCCGATTCAATCAGGACAAAGTTTCACCTATAATTTTACGGTGGCAAAGCAGAAGGGAACCTTCTTTTGGCATGCACATGTTTCTTGGCTAAGAGGCACAGTTTATGGTGCAATGGTTGTTTATCCTAAGGCCAATGTTCATTACCCTTTCAAGAATCCGTATCAAGAGCACATAATCTTATTAGGTAACTTACAAGATGCTCCTCCATTCCTTGGTTTTTGAATTCAGGTTGTTTCCTAGTTTCCTGTTCTCCATAATGTAATGCTGTTCTTGTTGGTTTTTCCAAAATATGGCAGGAGAATATTGGATAAAGGATCTCCAAGAAATTGAGCATTCAACTCTAGCAAGTGGAGGAGCTCCTCCTAGAGCAGATGCATTCACCATTAATGGTCATCCAGGCCCCAACTATAATTGCTCCACTAATGGTAATTAAGATGATAGAAGATAACATTTACTCCCATTGTTCACTTGAACAAAGTAGTACATTAAAAGATCAATGTATCTTAATACAATTTGCATATAAATACATTGGTCTTTTAATAATGAAATAGTTTTATCTAAGAGGAGACTTATTAAGAACAAAAGTAGTAACCATCATAGTTTTCTGTCTTACCTTTTCTTCCTCATAATTTCAGATGTCTATCAACTTGATGTGGTTCCTAGGAAGACATATTTGTTGAGGCTGATCAATGCTGGTTTAAACACTGAGAATTTCTTTGCCATTGCAAATCACAAACTAACAATTGTGGAAGCTGATGCTGAGTACACGAAGCCGTTCACCACGGACACGGTGATGTTAGGACCAGGCCAAACATTGAATGTCCTTGTCACTGCTGATCAACCCGTAGGGAAATACTCCATGGCTGTGGCGCCTTACAAATCAGGAAGAATTGTTCATTATCAAAACGTTTCAGCAATTGCTTGCTTAAACTATTTAGGAGCTGCATCTAATAGCTTATATTTGCCAGCTAAATTACCCAAACTCGACGATAAACTTGCCGTTAAGACAGTCATGGATGGATTAAGGAGCCTAAACCAAATGGATGTCTTCAAAGAAATTGATAAAAACCTATTCATCACCATTGGATTGAATGTTCAAAAATGCCATTCAAAGACACCGAAGAAGAACTGCCAAGCCATGAATAACGGGGTGCTGGCAGCTTCGATGAACAACATAAGTTTTGTTAATCCGAATATTTCAATCCTGGAAGCATACTATAAGAATAAAAAAGGATCATATACCGAAGATTTTCCTGACAGACCATCTAAGTTCTACAACTTTGTCAATGGCGCACCTAATAACATTCCACATGACACACAGTCATTGAATGGGACTAGAACAAAAGTCCTTGAGTATGGTAGCAAGGTGCAACTCATTTTCCAGGACACTGGAACAGTAAACATTGAGAACCACCCAATGCATTTCCATGGCCACAGTTTCTATGTTGTAGGCTATGGTACAGGAAATTATAACCCTCAAACTGCGAAATTCAACTTAGTCGATCCTCCGTACATGAGCACGATTGGAGTTCCGGTTGGTGGATGGGCAGCAATTCGCTTTGTCGCCAATAATCCAGGTAAAAATCCTTAGTGTATATTTCATTTCCCTGTTAAACAACAGGACTTATTGATTTCTTGAAATAACTTTGATAATTTTCGCAGGCGTCTGGTATATGCATTGCCACATTGATATACACCAATCATGGGGGCTAGGCATGGTATTTATAGTTTACAACGGAAAAGGGGAATCCGAGTCCCTACCTTCTCCTCCAGCGGACCTGCCACAATGTTAGACAATCAATGGATCATAACAGATACTACCTCCATTTCAAAATAAATACCATTTTTTTTTGCAATGATTTTTCAATGTACCAAAGTGAAAGTGATATTTATTTTAGAATGGAGGGTATAGCACTAACAGATGGCTAGGACCTTTTTTTCCCATTCAGGTGTTCTTTAGTCTGTAACTGTAATACATGTCAATGGTTCATTTGTTTTAAAAGTAAAAACATTGTGGATGTAAAGAAACAAAATGAATAGATAAAATGAAAATCTTTTTTGTCCCTTTAGTTTGAGTCTTATATGCTTATGCTTCATAATTTTAGAACAAAAACATAGAAATATGAATTGTAAATCAAAGTGATAAATAGTTATTCCACAAGATGTTATACACACGAAGCTAATTCCAATCCAATCTATAACGATTTGTATCAAGAACGTACAGCATTAAACTTTTCAGAACCTTTACAGGCACAAATGCTGATCTATCGTATGTTGTATGATGAAAGTCTGACTGGAACATTCTGGTCAGTCCTGCCTCCTATACTCGAAACATGCAATGAATGGTCTAAAGTGAAGTCTAAATACGACAGTGAACTTGATTACGGGTTGACCCTTTCCATAACCCAGCTTTTGTCTGTGGCAGCACTAACAACTGTTTTGAAAGTGAGCCTCTGATTACTCTTCAGATTCAAGTAATCAACCTGTAAAATGGTTGAAGCAAAAGTGAATATGCAGAAACCAAAAGAAGGTACATATTAATGCTAGACAAGGAGAGATATAAGTTATTTGTTATTACTACCTGATCTGGTTCTAGGATCAGCAGACAAAAAGCATCAACTGGACCTGTAGAAGGATCTAAAGATACTTCTGGCTGTGCTTGCTCTATTAGACGCGGAAGACCAGGGTTCGGCCCTAAATATTGTGACCTTGATCTCAGTGAATTCGCAAACCATGATTTCTCTCTTTGCTGCAGTATGAACTGATATATTCAGGGAACAACATAGCATTTTTTAAGAAAATTTCACAAGAAGAACTACTTAACAAAGCACTTATAAAAACTTCTAAGCTTCTTTACATGGAGAATCTGTTTCCTGTCACATTGTCTAATAATTCTTTTGCAATAGGTACATAGGATCATCTGAACACACTTGATCTTGTAGATTGTAAAGGTTGTAGCTACTTAACAGAATTTGATTCAACAATAACCATAAAATTTCTCATCAAACCTGAAGTTTCAGTGGGTCAGGATTCGCTCCGTCAATGATATCTATGTTCCCATGTATCCGGAATTGCTCCCAAGAATCTGTGAAGTACCAGCATATCTGAAAACAAAAACAAAAATTAAAATAGAAATAAAGTACTGAGTCTCATATCACATTCCCCTGAACCTATACATAACAAAGTGAACTTCATATAAAGAAAAAAAAAATCACCTCAGCAGAGGGCCAACGCTTGAGCTCTTCAATCTGCATTATAGATAAGCCAATATGGAATTCCAAGTAAGTACCTACTTTACAATGAAAACCATAACAATTTTTTTTCTCATTGTTTGTTTTAATCCAAATTCAACTTAAAACAAACACGCTTTTAATCATGCCAATAACTATGCTAAGTAACATGATTAACATATATTCAAACCAGCTCAACCCTAGCAATCAAATTCCAAACAAAAACTCAATTTTTAGTTCCCAAACTGAAATTCAGTAACGGATATGCAGAGAACAAAAATGTAAAAAATTATTTTTTTGAAAAGAAAAAAAAAATTAAAGAAGAAACCTTGCGATTGCGGGCATCAGTGTTGATTTGGATGTTATCAGTGTTGTCTTGGAATCCTCTGAAAAAAAGCAACAAAATAAAAATTACTAAAAAAAATAAAAATAAAAGGGAGCAAAGAGAAAGAGTGAAGAGAACCTGAAAACAACGGTGCGGTTGGAAGGTGTTCCGTTGGTTCCAACCGTTGCCTGAAATTCGTTCGCAACACATAGAATCCATGAATGTAGTAAGTAATGTTGAGTTTAACGCAGCGAAATTACAATCTTTTTGGTTTCAATTTTTGTAAAATAATAATTAAAAGGAAAATGGAGCTAGAAATGAAGTACGAGCTGAAAGAAAGTAGAGTGCTTGAGATGAGAGTTGGATTCAAGAGCGTTCAGAAGGAGCTGCTTCCATGCCACTGTCGCCATTTCCGATGATGATCCTTCTTTTTTTTTTTTTCTTTCTCTTTTTTAGTTTTTTATTTTCTTTTTAAAATTTTTCGGTCTTAGGCTTTAAGTTTTAACTCTGTTCTTGTTATAACCAAGTTGATTTAGTCCAGTAATTAATTTATGAAGAGTGAATTTTGTTTATTGTATGTAATAATTTACGAATTAGTCATTGATCTATTAAATTAAAAAATATTAAAATATCATAAAAAACCAAAACTTATTATTATTATTATTAGGGTAAAGTATTAAATTGGTTCTTATGTTTCTGTTTTAATCCTTAAAGTTTAAAGTGTCTTATTTGAATAAAAAAAATTTCATTTAGCATCAATTTAGTCCCACAATGAGGTTAAAGTTAAATAATTAACGGAATGTCCTACATAACAACAGTACAAGAACAAAATCGATAATCTGGAGAACAAGTACAAGCTCAGGCACAAAATCAACCGTTGATGCATCAATACAATTATTTATCATTCTCTTTAATTCTATAGAAAATATTTTATTTATATTATAAGAAAAATAATAAATAAATGTATTGATGCATCAATGGTTAATTTTGTACCTCTGAAACTTGTACTTGTTCTCCAGATTACGTGGACATTCCATTAATTATTTAAGTTTGACCTCACGCTCACTGTGGGACTAAATTGATGCTAAATAAAACTTTTTTGGATTCAAATAGGACGCTTTAAACCTTAAGGACTAAAACAGAATTATGCCCAAACATAGAAACCAATTTAATACTTTATCCTTCTTATTATTATTATTATTAGTTTAATTTTCATATACACTCTATTACTCAAACACACAAATTCTCTCTAATTAAATATTTGAGGATTTGTTAATTAGTAGTATAACACGAGCAATATATATATGACTTAGGTAAATATGATTTTTTTTATCCATTTTGATAAAAAAAAATATGAATTTACTATTTTATATACATATAGTTTCGACATATTTTTTAGAATTAAAATTAATATAGATATTTTTGTTTTACCAAAAATAGAAGGTTTCGAACTCACAATTTTTTAAGTGAATATAAAAAAATTATGTCATTTGAGTTATAATTTATTGATAAATTAATATAGATATTAATATAAATATAATTAATAAATTATATTGGCTGCTTGAGATTCAAATCTGTAACTAATCAATGAAATAGAAATTGGATTTGTTGATGAATTTAAAGAGTAAAATAATAAAAAACCTCTTTTCAAGTCTTGCTTGTATTTTTTATTGTATTTTAAAAGCACATTTTAATAGTATTATAAAAATAAATATTTGATTAAATTTTGTTTAAAAGATATTTTTATATTTTTAATATATTAAATATATAAAAAATTTAAAATGTTTTCATTATAGTTTTAAAGTAGGATGTATATAGTTGATTAGGCTTGTTTTCGAGCACCAGCTTAGGGGATTCCTATATGGACCAAGGCCGGGAGTATTGATTATGTATATAGTAACAAGGTGTGAAGGGTTGTATGCTAACTTATGACTCGTAAGACAGTACATATATATATATATATATATATATTGTATTGTATTGTATTGAAACGAGAAGAAAACTTGTATTTTTTTTTTGTAGGAGAAAAGAAGACTTTCTCTTTTTGTGGTATTAGAAAACTTGTTGTTTATTACTTTTAAAACATTTCATGGACATAGGGTTTTTCTTGGATAGCCTGCTACATAAGGCCTAATAAAAGAAGTAATTACAAGTCCAAAAGTAATATATATTGGGATCTTACACCCTGCTATAATAAGATGATCTATGACAAAAACAAAAAATATTCAGTAGTGTTTAGGAAGATCCAAGCCGAAAAAGTCAACAAGAGGAGAGGTCCAATTCTACCGACCACTTTTTCCAAAAATAAATTTAAGAAAAAAAACTAGAGAACACAAGGTGATGGTTCTTGTGATTTAGGGATGGCAATGGGTATCCATACAACATAAAACATGGACCCTCCCCTCGAGAAGTCTGTTTAAGAAATTGCCTTTTCTCCATTTTCGTCACAGTCCTTATTTATTTCCTCCCTGTGTGGGAGGCAATATTCGTTTTAAAAATAAAAAATTCAATTAAAATGTATTAAATTAAAGATAATTTAAATGTATTTAATATAATAATATAAATTTAAAATCTTTCACATACAAATCAAAATAAAAATAAGATAATTTTTTTTTAACATGGTAACTTAACAAATTTTGATGGACGATTATAATTTAGTGATAGTATTCCTTTCTTATAATAATTTAAATTTGAATAATTAGTTGCTGTAAATTTAGATATTATACACATTATTAATTTGTTTTTAAACAAAAAAAAAATAAACATATAGAAATTTAAGATTTTATGTTAACTTGCGTGTGTTTATACATAAAAAATATTTTAGTAATTTTACACTAATATAAGTTTAGTGAGTCCTTATAAAGCGAATACTTCAATTTTGGCCTCTATTCCTTTTTTTTCGCGGATCCTCAAATTTAAATTTTTTTGTCATTCTTACTTCTGAGTGATATGATTCTAATTTGTATTTAGTTTTTTTTTTTCTCTACTCCAATCTCATTGCAATATATATGAAAAACAAGGTGGTTTTTTGGAAGAAATTTAAAAGAGATTAAGGTTAGCCTCTGCACTACATGACTTGGTCTAGTGATATTTGTGTATGCGTTGTTAGAGAGTACATCAAAATTTAAATCTTAGTTATAAGTAGAAAGTGATTATAATATGAAAACCATTAAAAAATAAAGGTTTGTATATTAACATATATGACAAACAAAAAAAAAGATTAGCCTCTAGAAATATAGAGCACTAAAACTAAGTCTAAACTCCAACACACTATAAGTGTGTTGGAATTTGGCCTGAGAGCACACCATTAATCTCTTCCACTTATTTTTTTTTAAATTAAAAACAAAATGGATAAATAACATTAACAAGCTCAAAAAATCTCAAAAGGGGTGAGAAGGGTGTAAGAAACTGTTTAAATTTATTTGGAAAGGTACCATTTTGTTTGAGTATTGAGTAACACTGCTAGATATGATAAGTAGTAGCAGCTAAGTAGAAACAACGGTGGTTTTGTGTTAAGTTCTACCCATCATGTTTTTTTATGACAATGTCAAAAATACGCTTATTAAAAGATATAAATAAATATAAAAATAACCTATTTTCCTAAGCAATCAAAAAAATGTTCACACATGAATCACTCGTTGATGTAAACTTTCATTATTTATTTATGTATTTATTCACGGAAATAGATTTTTTAATTTTTCTTTAATTATTTTGTCAATTAGTAAGATTTATTATTATATATATTTTAAATGCAATCAAGAGAAAATATATAAAAAAAAATCTTAAATGATAAAAATTATACTTAATAAAATAATTAAGGATTGATTTTAGCTTTTTACTTTGATTCACCGTAAAAATTATATATTTAACTAAGAAAATTCACTAAAAAAAACTTCGCATTTTTTTAATTTTTTGCATTTATAAAATTTTAAACCAATAGATTGTTACATACACAAGATATAATTCGAATTATCGACACTTGTTTAAGTAAGCGAGTGAACTGACCACTCGACCAAACTAAGTTAGTTCTAACATACACTTTATTAATTACAAGCTTTTCTCGTCATAGCACGATTTTAAAAATCAAATTAGACCAACCAATTTAATTGGATTAATCGAAAATCACTAATCAATTCGGTTGACAGAAAGAACTGTTTGGCAAAAAATCAGAAAAATAACATTTATTTATTAATGTTATTTCTTTTAATGGCAGAACATTACGTGTTAACAAACATTTTAATTTTTTTTAGTTATAAATTTTGATTTTTAAAATTATATATTAAACTACTCTGATTAAACTTCAGTTAAACCACTGAATTATTAAATTAATTACCTTACCGGTTCATGACGGATTTGGTTCTCACAACCTTGCATGATACTCATTAATCATACTCGAGTCCATTCTGACACCTATTTTAATTTCTATTTGGTTCAATAATTTTCACAAACAATAATAATGGATTCGATTTTATTCACATAAGAGGAGGAGCAACTTTAGCCATATGGTGCACGCATTCCCTTTTTTTTTTTAATTTTTAAGTAAATTAATATATTTATTCATTTGGTCAAAATAGGAAACTCAAACCAAAAGTAAAAGGTCTTGGTCTTGTGCTGTTTTTTATTTATTTATTTTTCCCATATTTCAACACCCCACTACTACTTCCATCTATCTTAAGCTTCAATCGTTTAATTTTTATTATTTTTAATTATCTTCCTTTTGAATAATTACCCGTGCTGAGTTTAGTCCAAATTATTTTGAATTAAAGAGGTTGACCTCGTTTCCGTCGTCACTTATTTATTTATTTTTCGGTTAAATGGTTGCGAATATAATATATTTTTACAATTTTATCTGTGATAAATTTTGTTGAGCAAAAAATAGAAATACAATTTGTAAATAAATTTCATATGTTGTAAATTTATATATTAGATTTATCTGTTAAATATTTTACTGTAATTTTATCTCAAAAAAAATAATATACCCTAATATAAATCTTAAAATTAAAGACAAATATAAATAATAATCTCAAGTCTCAACCCTACCTTGACCTTGTCCTGCATGCAATATGTTCTACTCTTTTATAAATTATTAGCTCATGAAACATGAGGTTATCTTCATGGTTATATTTTTAATTTCAATCATGCTACGTATATATAAAAATTTAGTTAGTAATTAATTATTGTATATAAAAATACGTATTTATTATTTTATAATGATTATTTATTTATTGTAATAAAATTTAATTATTTTATTATGTCAATGCAAATTTAATAATATCCGTAATTGATTATTTAATTAAAAAATATATAAATTAATACGTGTAAACCCCAAGTGTATCACCTCTTCTGAAAACGTATTAAGGACTTGTTTGGTTAGTTTATAAGAAAATATCTTTTTTTAAATTATCTTTTTTAAAAGATTTTATGAAAAAATAAAAATAATTTTATATTTTGACATTTCATACAAAAAGATTTTTTTATCTATTAATTATGTTTGAATATAATAATATAAAAGTATTTTTTTTATTTATTTATTACATAAATATTTTTTTAAGGAAAAAATATCTTTTAAAAAAATATGTAAATTACAACTTCTCAAAAAGATATTTTTTGATTTTTTTAGTGCTTTTATTTTTACCACTCGAAATTTACCAAATATGTTAAAAATAAAAAAAATTTCAATAATTTTTTTTTATTAAAATAATGACACCCAAACAAATACTAAATTGTTAAAAAAAAAGTAATTAATGAAAATTTTGTCCACCACCACTGACGTTAGAGAGGTAAGCTTGTATAATTATATTTATTGTGTCAATTTATCATTTACTATATATTATTATTTATTTTCTAGAGTCAACCGAATTTAAGAAGATCTGATCTTCTTGTGTCAAGTTATAATGATGTGAATTAAACATGGATAATAATATATACTTTCTAGCACTATAATGAAACAGTATTCTCTAAGTCAAGTACATTGTTAAATGCTAGTAGTTTAGACTTTAAAGCATATTCTAGTTACATATTCCCATTATGAATTTTAGTTTTTTATTTATCTATCTAATTAAATTTTTTTAAAATTAATTAAAAATTTTGACTTAATTATTTAATATAAAGAATGAAATAATGATATGGTAAAAATAATAGTGTATGTTAAATGTGTATGTAGCATTATTTCATATAGGTTTAATTATTCTATTAGTCCTATAATTTCGCAAAATTTTCAATTAGGTCCTTATACTTTCTTTTTTCTTTTAATTGAATTCCTGCACCAATTTTTTTTCAATTGAGTCCCTATATTTTTTTCTTTTTATTTGAGTTCCTATACTAATTTTTTTTTAGTTAGGTCTCTATACAATTAAGCCAATTACTACCAACATGGACCTAATTGACAAAAAAATTAGTGCAAAGACTCAATTAAAAAAATATATAAAGATCTAATTAAAAATTTTGCAAAATTATAAGAATCAACAGAATAATTAAACCTTTCATATACATATATGCTCATCTCCTTTATTTTCCTTTTTTCTAAGAAAATATTTTTACAATAGTTTTGTAGTAGCTAAATAATAATTGGTTCAAATGTTAATATACACTTGACATATATACATAATAGGTTAATTAAAATGTTGATGTAAAACACCTTGTATCATATTAGTAATTAACATATATATTAGTTTTTAGTAAATCAAATTTGTATAATATATAAAGACTAAAATAGATAAATTTTAAATTTTAATAAATCAAATAAAAAATATGTTTTATAAGGACCAAAGTAAAATTATTAAAAAATATTTTACTCAAGTATTTAGTATAAAAAAATTTAATGAGATGATACAAATCGTGCTAAATATGATCCATGAATTATAATTCAAATAATATAATCTCTTTGTACTCACCTAGCTAAAAGTTACGAATTCGAATCTCATTCTTAACTTAAAAAAAAGTATTAAATGTGTGTGGTCATTTTTTTTCTTTTTTCTTTTTAATTTTTTTTAAATAAAAGAAAAAATACTTTGTTCAAATGTAAACACACGTGACGTGTTCGTCTTTACAAAGAATAAATAAAGCCATATAGATTATTGTTATTATTAGCTAATTAATTAAATTAAATACCTTTGTATTTCAATTTACGGCACTATTTTTTTTACCAATAATACAAAACAGCCATGGTCCATAACCATGCAATAATAAAGAATTGCTATACGTAGTTTTTAATTATTTTTCTAAATATATATAT
>NC_029779.3:48094508-48096332 GCF_000817695.3 Arachis duranensis
TAAGTCTATATAATTTATAATTTATTATTAATATAAAGAAATAAGAATAAGTATAGAAGGGATCAGTTTTTAATTAATTAGTTTAATATTAATCATTTATTTAATTGTTATAATTTTTTAACTCTCTTTTTTAAGATTTTAGATTTAGAATTTAAAATTTAAAATAAAAAATATAATTTGAAAAAATAATTCTCTGAAAAAACTCATAAAGAAAACAAATCCAACTGAGAAACAAACAAATCTAAATTAAAGATACGTAACATCAGTTAATCTAATAAATTAAATATAATATAATATATATTCTGATTTTATTATCTAAAAGAGACGGCTCTTTTATATAGATAGATAGACTTCAAATTTATAGATAGTCTTATTAATTTACATATTTCGTGTGGGCTATATCAGCTTATGATCTATAGTGTTGATTTCAGTGTAAATTATATATAGATATTTTTTTTTACTTTGACAAAGTTAATATTAAAAGGATATATGAATGACATTTTCCTAGGTCAACAAATTTTGTCATACTTATTCAAATTTATGCATATATTTTATTTTATTATATACCACGTGCTTCGGTCATTGCTAAGCAAAAAGAAACCCTTTAGTATTTAGTTAATTAAATAAATAAATATCAATCACCAACTAATTTTGTCTTATACATATAGATGTGTATAATAGTGGGGCTCAAAATTTTCAACAATTTTATGCCACTATATGTTAGCCGTCATTCAACAAATAATAAAATAAACTTTTCTAATATTTTTTGGTACAATACATGAAGAATAATGTACTTAGTTATTGAAAATATTATTTTAATATATATATTTATTTTGAATCGACTTTTAAATTGTAAAAAATTATGTGTTCACGACAACAAAAAATATAGTTGCCAATTGTAAATTAAATTTGATAAGAAAAATATTTTATTTTGATTATTAGTAATTACTTTGTCACATCAATTCTAACAAAAACAGCAAATAAAAAAAATTGTATCAAAATATTATAATTACATATTGGTCCACTAATGAAAATAATAATTAATAAAAGTACGTATATAACATAAAATTAAGGAGGTGAAATATATTTTGACTCCTACAAAATTTATAAAAGATTGTGACAAGACTCCAAATGCATGATGCACAAGAAATATTAAAATAAAAAATTAAATAAATGTTAAAACTATCTTTATATTTGTTTATAGAACATATAGCGTTTCTGTTCTCTTTAATTCTTTATTTATAGTTGTCGCATATAATAGAACACTATTGTGGATTATTCCCATTTTTCAGATAAAAATAGAAATTAAATTTCATTTGTTCACTGATTAGTCAACAACAACCTAAAGTGGATTTTAATTTCCATTCCAGATTAGTTGGTCAACAAAAGAGGTTACCTTTTTAGCAAAAATCTTTATGTGCGATAAATATCGTCGATGAATTATTTGACAAAGACCAAAATAAAGAAGAAAATTACCAAAAGACCATATTAAAATGTACATATTTTTATAGATAAAAGAATTTATTTAATTAAGCCATTTAAATAAGTACATACCTCTAATAAATTAATTATAGCATGCATTTTAGATTTTTTCTGTAATGTACAAACACTAATATGGACACGAAACACAACATAATATAGGATGATATAGGATAAGTGAATATATAAATTTTAAAATTTTATAAAATACAGATATACAGTATATATATAGAATATAAAGTATTTTTTAGATAAATTATAATAAATTTTTAATATTTTATTGTTATTAAAATATAAAATAATTTTTTAACGATTTTTAATATTTTTTATTTTAATTATATAAAA
>NC_029779.3:48096387-48128263 GCF_000817695.3 Arachis duranensis
ATTGTTTGTTTTAATAAATAATAATATATATTATTAATAAACTCATTTCAATAATACATGTTAAGAATAAAACTGGATACGTTAACACGTGATGATATTTTTTTGGTGACTGAAATAAATTAAACAAAAAAAACAAAACAAATAAAACAATGAACTGCTTAAATAGAGGGGCAGTTCTGTTTAAGACTACTCTTAAACTCCTCCCAAGGTGAAAGAAGCTCCACATGCGAAAGTTGTAACTTCATCGCCATCTTTGCCATAGTATCTGCCACTGTGTTTGCATCTCTCATAATCAAACGAAAGTCAACACGCCAATTTCAATACATGATATCTCTTATTTTGAGTACCAATGGATCAATAAACCCAAAACCATCTTGAGTAACAAGATTAAATGCTTTCACACAATCCGTCTCACAAATAACATCTCGTTGACCCACATCCCAAGCTAAGAGATATCCTCTCCAAATAGCAAACAATTCTCCTTGAAGAATACTATTACACTCAATCATTCCCAAACATCCCCTTTGCTAGCTCCCATTACAATCTCTAATAACACAAGCAAAACCAACACTATCACCCAAACCAAAATAACTAGCATCACAATTAATCTTAAAAGTACCAGTGGATGAGGGATTCCAAAAACCATTTAGAGTAGAGGGAAGGGACATACGTTGTAATTCAAAAATATTCCTAAGCTCTTTTTCTGAGGTTAATGACAGACAAATCATTTTTTCCGGAGGCCAAGTTTCATGGGGATTAAATATGTCATTATTCCTTGCTCGCCATATCCACCAAAGTCCCGAAAAGAACTTGAACGGATGCTCTCTGCTATGATACAAGAACCAGTTCTTCAAATCGAAAGGATGACAAAAAATATCCAACCTATGCCAGACAAGCTGAGCTTTTGGACAATCCCGAATACAATGTAAAACCGATTCATGGCTAGAAAGACATCTTGGACACCTATCCGATGACGACATCCCTCTTCTAAAGCGAAAACTTGCAGTAGGAAGAGCCTCCTTAAGACACAACCAAGCCAAAAACTTATGCTTTTCCGGAACAAGCTGACGCCAAAGCCAAAACCAATTCTCCCGCTCCTCCCAACCAAACAATTGCTTACACAACAACAAGTAACCATTGCGTGAGTTATAGACTTTGGCAGCAGACCCACTCCAATACCAACCCACTTCCGGACCTGCTTGTTCATCTGGATTGTAAGAGAGAATATTACCTTTCAGATTTTGAGATAAAGGAGAATAAAGAGTATCCAAATGCCACCTACCAACCGACCAAATATCTTGTATCCGGATATTCGAATCAGAAATGTGAACATAATCCATCTCATTAGGTAACCGTCCTTCTCTCCTCCAGCTATAAAACCAAAAATTCTGGTTCAAATCTCCAATACACCAAGCAAACCCATCCTTCAACACTTCCCAAGCCTTGCAAAGACACCTCCAAATGGGAGAGTCCTTGTTCTTAGGATAACTAAAACAGTCATATAGAGATGATCGGTATTTGGCATCCAACAATTGGACCCATAGCTTGTTTGGCTGTTGGAAAAAAGTCCAAAATAGCTTCCCAAGAAGAGCAATATTTACACAATAAGGATCTCTAATCCCTAAACCTCCATATTTTTTTGGAGTAACCAGTACCTTCTAACTAACAAGATTCAATCCTCTTCCATCAACTTGTCCTTTCCAAAGAAAATTTCTCATCATAGACTCCAATTTACTAATGATTCCTTTGGGAAAAATAGAGACCTGCATCTGATACGTGGGAATAGCGGCGGCAACAGAATTAACCAAGCAAAGTCTACCAGCCCGATTGAGTAAACTCCCTTTCCAGCTTGCTAGCCTACTCCGAATCTTATCCAGGACACCATTGAAAGCTGAACGAGTCACCCTAGAATGGCTAAGGGTAACTCCAAGATACTTGCCCAAGTCCTGGACAAATCTGATAGAGGATACCCCAGTGAAAACCTCTTTCCTTGTTACAGAGACATTCTTAAAGCAAAACGCTTTAGACTTCTCCACATTAATCTTCATCCCAGATGCTTTGCAAAAAGTCTCTAAAACCAACATCACATTTTGCACTTGTCTCTTTGTAGTTTTACAGAATAGAAGCAAGTCATCTGCAAACATTAAGTGGGATATTCTTGGTCCCCCTCTAGAAATAGCAACCGGCTCCCACAAGCCCAAATCAACCTGATGACTAATAAAGCATGCCAATCGCTCCATACACAACATAAAAAGATAGGGTGACATAGGGTTTCTTTGTATAAGACCTCCGCTAGGAGTAAAGCCATTCAGACGACTCCCATTCTAAAGAATAGATAAAGAAGAAGCAGTGACACAATTCATAATCAAATTAAGTGTAGGAATAGGAAAACCAAAGCTCTTAAGAGTATGAGCTAAAAACCTCCAGTCAACTCTGTCGTAAGCTTTCTCCAGATCAATCTTAAAGGCCAGTGTGCCTTTCTTTGATTTAGTCTTCTTCATAAAGTGGAGGACTTCTAAATATCATCACATCATTATTGCTCAACACGTGATGATATTTAAATGTGTCCAAATACGTCTAAAAAATTTTTTATTTTTTACTAAGACACAGTTAAATATGTCAAACATACATATCAAACAAATATCAATAAATGTCATATCTAAAATATATTTAACACACAAACACTACAACTCAATAAAATATCCGTATTTCATAGGATCTTTTACTACATTGAGAATATCACACTTAATTTAAACTCAATATCCTTGCTTTAAGTCAAATTTCTATAACTTAACATATACTCATCCATTTAAAATATTTTTCCAAAAGAAAATTTAATTTCTTAAAATAAATGTATATTTTTCTAATATTATTAATTTAATTGTGATCGTTATTAAACAATAAGTTAGATATGTATATTTTGGATAATTTTGTCTATATATAATTTTAATTATTACCAAAATTATTTTTTTAATACATGTATTATTTTTTTTAGATAATTATTTTGAAACGGAGAGATAATATTATATTATAACAAAATAAAGTACTATAAAAGATTGATTATTACTCTAAACAGTATGATTGGGTGGGTAGCAAGTCATAATATTATTAACATATATATTATATGTGGTTCCATCTTCTATAATTGTCACACATATATGATATATTATTAATTTTATTTTAATAATTAAAAATTAAAATCATCATCAGTTGGCACTTGGCATCCATGCATGTTACTATATATAAAAAATTTAATATATAAACAAATAAATAATCTTCGATTCTCTAATCTTCTCTCTCTTTTTTATTTGATACTTAATTAAAGCCTTAAATAAATAAATAAATAATTGAAGCCGACTTAGCAGGCCTTGATGGTTGGGAGAAAAAAAGAAAAGAAAAAAGAAAAAGGCTTATTGGTTTAACTTTAACCAAATCTATTGTTTGCCTTCTGTGGGATCCGAATCTCTATACTTTGAACAATTAATATTAATATTAACAACTTGGCGATATGCTATTATACTATTAATTAAATATTAGTGTCACTGGTTTAGAAACAGGATAACTACTGAACACATTTTAGAAGAAGGAAGCAATAATTGTAAAATAATTCTAAGTAAGAAAATATAAAAAATTGTGAAATATTTTTTTTCTCTTATAATTGGACAAAAAATGTAGTATATTTATAAAACACTTTAAATAATATATTGAATATATAAGATTTAGATACGAATAATATTACTCAAATTTTAATTTTTAGTACAGTTCCATTGTGGGTTAGGAATTTTTTTTTTAATATTGGAGTAGTAATAGTGTTTTTTTTAAAATGTGAATTATTGAGATATTATTCTCAAATATGAAGTCGTTTAATTAGAGAAGTAGAAATTAGACCGTTCGATTTATTAAAAGTACAAAAATCGGACCGTCCAATTTTTAAATTAAAAGTATACAAATCATACCGTCCAGTTTGTAAAAGTACACAAATCAGACCGTCCGATTTATAAAAAGTATACAAAAATTAAAAATTTTGAGATACAAAAATTAAATTCTTCGATTTATATACTTTCCATAATTTTTTAAAAATACAAAAAATTATAATATTAAAATATATCACTACTTTTACATTCATAACAAAAAAAAAATAGCACTCAAAAACATATAGCTGTTGTCCCCTATTTTTCTCGCACGCCACTATTGAATTCTGACTTCTTTCAATTAGCTGAAATTCCGATATGAACTTTTATAACAATAATATGACATGCTACTATTACAAAATCAATCCATTATAGATTTTTAGTTTCTTACAACATCTTTTAATTTAGCAGAACAAAAATTAATTCGTTACAAATTAAAATTTTATTTAAAAATTTTGATATTTATTTAAACGAATTAATAAATTAATTATTAGACTAATCTAACTTAATTACATCAATAAATTATATGATGTATATGTGTATATTAAGGGAGCAATGGCTCTTCCAAAATAAAAAATTTAAATGTATAAATTATAAAGGTTTTTAATTTTTATATTAGTCCCCTAATTTTAATATTATATATATAATGATCTCCTAATTACAGGACATTCAAGTCACACTTAGCTAATTTACAATCGCTTTTGAAATTTTATAATGTTAAGAAAAAAATACCTTGTAAAGTGATTAAAAAATATGATAATCATCCTTGGATTGTTTTGTAAGAATTACTAGTAATTATAGCTAAAGATAGTGATCCAATAATAATAATAATAATAATAATAATAATAATAATAATAATAATAATAATAATAATAATAATAATAATAATAAGTTGAGTTTAAAATAGGTTTAATTATTCTGGTGGTTTCTATAATTTCGTAAAATTTTTAATTAGATCTCTATACTTTTTTTCTTTTTAATTGAGTTCTTGTACCAAATTAAATTTTTTTAATTGAGTCCCTACACTTTTTTTTTTATTTAGGTCTCTGTATCAATTCTTTTTTGTTTAGTTGGGTTCCTATAAAATGAAGCCAAATACTACTAAAAAGGACTTAATTAAAAAAAAAATTAGAGTAGAGATCTAATTAAAAAGAAAAAAAAGTATAAAAATTTAATTAAAAATTTTACAAAACTATAGAAACCAATAAAATAATTAAACCTTTAAAATATTAAGTTTTGGGAGAATCAAATAAATTCATTAATTATACCCAAGAAGCGACAAAAGTTAGCACGTGAATAGCTAAGTTTCAAGACATTTCTCCTTCAATAGTAAAAGTTAGACAAATATATATAGATACCATAACATGCACCAAAGTTTTATTTACCTTTTAGATAACAAAAGAGATAAATTAAATTAAAATTTATATAAAAAAAAAAAAACAGAAGTTATGATGAAGATATGGGCCTCTCCTATTCACATGCTTCATTCTTAGCTGTATATTCAATTATTCTTCTTTTTTTTTTAACCCTCTTTTCTCATCTACTTCTCTCTCTGTACCTTTCTTCTAGTTTACAACAACAAAATAATACAATAAAATATAATAGCTAGTAATTTTACTTATTTTTACACCATTAGAGACTCAGCAAAAGAATCCAACTCATACATGTTATCTTCCATATTCAAAACCTGCAAATACTCTTCATATAGCTTCTCTAATGTTCCATGATGATTAAGATGATCCTCCATTCCATAATAATTATAGGATTGACCCTCCATATCTGAATTATTATTATTGAGGACCAAGTCTTCATGGCCATCAAAATAGAATCCAAACCCATCATTTTCATCCATATTATTTTTCTTGTTCACACCAATTTCACCCAAAAATACCAAGTTGTTTGTTTCCTCCGTCCATGCTTTTGTGACGTCGCCCTCGCCCTCGCCATTGTTATTGTTATTGTTATCTTCTTCTTTCTCCTGGCTCGTTGATGCCGAATTGTTGGAATCAAAAGAAGTAAAGGAAGAACTATTTGTTCTAGCCAAATTTGATGGCTTCACCCTAATAGGTTTTGGTAAATAAACTTGTGTTTTTGGTGATTCTTCTTCTTTTGACCCTTTGTTTTTCTTCTTGTTCTTTTCTCTCTTACTATTGTTCTTGTTCTTCCTATTTTTCTTTTTAGCGACGGTTTCTCCTCCTTCTTTTTCATCCTTCTCCTTCGAATCATTCATCTTCTTGCTTAGATGCGTGTTCCAATAATTCTTGATCTCGTTGTCAGTTCTTCCCGGCAATCTTCCAGCTATGAGGGACCATTTGTTTCCCAAGAGAGAATGCATTCTTATTATAAGATCATCTTCTTCAGGAGTTATGTTTCCACGCTTTATATCTGGTCTCAAATAATTCATCCATCTTAGCCTACAACTTTTCCCACATCTTAAAAGTCCTGCACCAACAACATATTTAATTAGAATTGGATTTTTTTTTCATATTTATATCAGATTAGACCGTCTATATTACATCTTTTAAATATTCACGAGTCGATTTTTCAAATACTAAATAACACGGGGTATAATTTAGATCGAATTGGATTTTTTCGTAATAAATTTAATTAATAAGGACTAATAATTTTTATTTTAATCAATATTATTATAGAAAATTTTATATATATATTAATAAAAAAATCTTACCAGCTTTTTTTGGTAGTGATTTCCATTGTCCTTCTCCATGAGCTTGAATATACTTAGTGAGGAGTGTGTCTTCTCTTGGAGTCCATGGACCTCTATGCAACCCTACTTTTGAACAACAAGGAGCTCTTCCCATTTTTTTTCTTTATTTTCTTGAAACCCTAATTTTTGGTTTGATACCTCTCTCTCACTTGAATTAATCTCACAAGAGATTAATAATGTTGAAGAGAAGGAAAGTGAAGAGAAGATAGAAGATAGGGTTCTCTACCTCATTAGTTATAAGAGAAGCAGAGCAACTACTAAGAATCCCAACACCAAGATACCTATTTATATAAGTGTCAAGAAGAGACTGCTGAGTCTATGTTTTTTTTTAATACATTTATTATCTTTGATTAAATTAATGTTGATGGAAAACGACAAGTGGGAAGCCAACAGTGGCTGCTATTGTTTATTCAAATTCGTAGTTGTAGTAAACTAAATGATGGTTTCTGGCTACTAGTGATTTTATTAATATACTTTAGTTTATGAGAAGATATTTTAATTAATAGTTGACTGTTAAAATAAAATAATACAAAATAATACGGATAATATTAGAACTAATTTCAAAAGTTTAGAGGATAAAACAATTTTTTTACTTTTTATTTTTTTATTCTTTTGAAAAATAAAATTGTTTGAAATAATTTTAAAAAGTTAGATCAAACAGTTCGATTCGGTTAATTAAGAATCAATCATTAAATTGGTTTAATTTAAAATAAAAATTATTAATTATTCATCAACAAATCAATTGAATTAATATGATTTTTATTATTAATTGATTTAAAATAAAAAATCATAAAAAAATAATTTTTTAAAAAATATATATTATTTTATTATATTTAATTTAATTTTAATTAAATTTATAAATTTTTAATTTTATCGGTTCGATAATCGATTCAGTTTTGAGAACATTCGCGAAGAGTAATGATAAACGATAGTAGTAGTGATGACGACTTACAATCAAATTATAAATCATTTTTTTCTTGATATTAAGATATTTCCATGGTTGATTAATGGGGTTCGATTTTAACACATTTAATGTGATGATAATGTCTGAATTTTCCAAGCAATATAAGAAATCATAAGGAGCTATACTCTAAAAGCATTTAATTTTTGTAGACTGACTGATCAAAATGTTGAACATTAAGTCCATGTTTTCAGACAAAATATAAACATAAAAGTTGATCAAGTAACCTAAGTAAGTGCTATTTATTATGCTATGTTTTGGAAGATCTTTTGTACAAATGTTAACTATACTTTTCCTTTTAACATTAGTTTGTGACTTAGTCTCATTCTTTCTCTTGATAATAATTGATTGAAGGGACACCTCTATAAAAATAAATAAATAAATAAATAACCCCTTAAAATATAGCATATATAATTCTAGTTTTATTTCTTTTGGATAAATTAGGCTGGAAATTTTGATATGATTTACATTTATGTGAAATGCTAAAAAATGGATGTTGTGGGTGATTTTCTGGAATAATATAAGATCTAAAAGAAATTTTTTATTTTTTTAAAATTTAATTATTTTGTTAATTTCTATAATTTTATTAAATTTTTAATTAGGTTTTTATACTTTTTTTTAATTGAATTTCTACACTACTTTTAATTTGTAATTAAGTCATTTTCATATCAAATACGTTAAAATTAACAGAATATTTCTTCTAAAATATATGCGGTCAAAGATCTAGTTAAATTTTTAATTATGAATACTTTCAATTTGCAAAAAATATTCAGTTAACTTTAATATTTTTTACACTAGGAATAACATAATTATAAAATTAAAAACAGTATAAGGACCCAATTAAAATATATATATATATATATATATATATGTGAAGTTAGATAAAATTTTGGTAAAATTATAGAGACGAACAGAATAATTAAACCTTCTTTTAAATATGGAATTCACTTAGGACGAATTTAGTATTTAATTTTTTATTTCTTAAATTATAGATCTATTGGGACAAGTTGTACTTTATCTATTTTACATATTTAATATTTAGAATCTATTGAGGGAAATAATTGTCATTTGTAATATATAACAAATATTAAAACAAAGTTAATTAAAATTTAATTCATATAATTCCTTTTATCAATTTAATTTTTTTAAAAGTTAAATTTATAATATAATATTAAAAGTTTTGTAACTAAAAAACCTAAATTTGAATTTTTATTGGCGCAAAAAAAAATATAATGTATTTGTTTTAATTTGCTTTATTTATATTAGCGATATAACTATATATTCATGTATCTTTTTCTATGGGTTTAAATTTTTAGAAAATAAATTTTATGACATCTTCCCTCAACCTAAGCACACTAATAAACTGCATTACACTGTAAGGTTAAATGTATAATTAAATTAAATAACATGCAGTTTCTCTCCTATGTTATTATTCGATGAAACTTTTTAAATTTTTTAAAGATCTTATTTAATTTTTATTGTATGGTGATTTTAACAGAAAAAAAACTACTAATAATTTTGAAATCATATGAAAGTATGATAAATAAAAATTATTTGTATTTTTAATCTTATATATAAATATTAATTAAAAAGAAAATAAAAACTAATTTTGATTATTGTATTCTACCAAAAAAGAACAGGACAATAATGATGAATTTCTTATTTATATATAATTTTTGGAATATACACGTCAATTTAGAACTAATTAGTGAAATATTACGGCCACTGCCTTGTTAGAAAAAAATGTTCACCAAATTTGAAATTTAACACTTGAGAATATTAAAAGATATTTATAACTTAAAAGGAGACAAATTCAGTGCATCAGCCTTTAGACTTGATACTATGATCACCTAATTTTTTTCCAAGCAAACAGCTCAGTGCTTTTTTGACTATCTCTATCGGTCTAACAATGAATTAATAAATTATATATAAATAAAAAAATGAAAAAGAAAATAATTAATCTCAATTACTACTGCACCTGATGGTGTTTGCCTAAAATTAAATTTAACTTGTTTCTAAGTTTGACTGCGAATATTTGCATGTTGTTTGGTTTTACCATAATAATAATGGAATAAAAGAAAGAAACAAAACAATGGAAGAAGTCTACCAAGTAGTATGTTTCTATATCATTATTATTATATTATTATTATTATTATTATTATTGTAATTTGTTATGGGATGCAAAATGGGGCGGTTTTTAATTTTGATACTGAATTTATAATAATATTTTTTAATAATGTGTAAAATTTGATGTATTTTTTTATATGGAGATCATAAATCTGGCTATTTGATTTGTGAAGTTTAATTTTATTTTTAAATTTATGAATTTATACAAATCTGATCTTTTGATTTGTGAACTTTAATTCTTTAAAATTTTTAAAACACAAAATCGACCATTCGATTTGTAGACTTACACAAAATTGACTCTCTAATTGTGAATTTTAATTTTTTTTTAATTTTTAACGAATCCTCTAATTTATAATTACTTTCATATTAAATTAAAACACACAATTTTTGTTATAATCCAAAATAATACAATAATAATTTTTATATAAAAAAATCAGCCCCAAATGGGATGGCTGATTGTTAATATATTCATATAAAATGAGGGAGAGAGAGAAAAAGAGAGAGAGAGTATAAATCGGCGTTAATCAAAATGGGAAAAAGAAAAAGTTGATTAATCTTCAAAAGTAAAAAGTAATTTATTATATGGTTTCAAACCCTCTACGCTTATCTATATTTTCTATGGCCGTGACAAATAAGCATATAAGTTGATTAATCTTCAAAAGTAAAAGTAATTATAATATGGTTGAAACTCTTAGGATTATCTCCATTTCCTACGTACGGTTGTGACAAATAAACATATATAAGTAACTATTATATAATTATCATTAAATTTCATAACATTATTTTGATAATAAATATTATAATATCATATTATAAAATTATTTATATCAGAAGCTTAAACTTTTAGCACTACAAAAATTTAGCAAGATTAGCCACACAAATTTTGCGAAGACTAATTTTTGTCGCGAATTCGTCACTATATAGTGAGGAATTGGGGATTCTTCAACCACATCACTTAAGAATGGTCACAAAATATCTAAACATAAAATAAGTAACAAATTAGTAAAAAAAAATTTCTAGCAATTTTTTTTTTAATTGAGTTTTGTAGCTAATAAAACAATAATAGAAAAAAAAGTAAACTATCATTTCTACCTATAAAAGTTGAAAACGCAGACATATATATCCATAGAAAACAAAAATTACCATTTGTACCCATAAAAAATAGTTTTTACAAGCAAAATTATCTAAATCCTAAAAAATTAAATAAAATTTCTAAACTACCATTCTCTCCACCACTACCACTATCATCTCCTCCTCCCTCCTCTCTCTCTCAATGTTCTCAGCGACCCAGTCCCATCATCAACCACATTACCGCTCAGTACCACCGTCTCACCCTCCTTCTCAACCGTCTTCCCAACCTTTTCGGCTGCACACTCTTCCATATCGGTGTCGATCGCGACTCAACAGCACCACCACCACCATCACCATCAGCCATCATTGCCATTAACTTCACAACCTGAATGGATTGAGTTTTCTCTGCACACACATTTAAAGACTGCGACTATTTTAAGGGTTAATCGAAAACACTCATCAACAAGGTTAAGATCTATGACTCTAACCCTGAATCCTCCAAACTTTCTCCAACACCGCCATTGATTTCATTGTCTCCCTCGAGAACTCCCGCATCGCCAACATCAGCTCCGACATCTCCACTGCACACTCCTAGCTCTCCATCCACATCCTCCCCTTCCTGCCTGCCATATCCGTCGTTGCCATCATCGTCGGCAACGAATACCTCACCACCACTGTTGACACGAGTATGGCGGCGCCGGTGCTAACGGAGCGTTTGAGTGGCTGCGCAGAGTGAGGATCGTCGATGGGGTTCATGGAGGCGCACTTGCGTTTGAGGGTGGAGTTCCAGTGGTTCTTAATGACATTGTCGGTTCTGTCGAAAAGGGGTCGGGCCATGGTGGCCCGCTTATTGCCGAACCTACGTGAGCTCTGATTATGGTGTCGTCCTCTTCGGGGGTGAAAGTCCGATGCTCCACCTGTGGGGAGAGCTGGTTGTACCATGGGAGCCTGCAAGACTTGCCCTAGCGGAACATAGAGAGAGAGAGAGAGAGAGAGAGAGAGAGAGAGAAAGGAGATGATAGTGGTAGTGGTAGAGAGAAGGGTAGTTTAAGAATTTTATTTATTTTTTTTTGGATTTAGATAATTTTGCTTGTAAAAATCATTTTTTATGGGTACAAATGGTAATTTTCGTTTTCTATGGGTAGATATGTCAGTGATGAGCAGATAATTTATACGCTTTTTGGCATTATTTTTAGTATGTTTTTATTATGTTTTAGTTAGTTTTTATTATATTTTTATTAGTTTTTAGTTAAAATTCACTTTTCTGGACTTTACTATGAGTTTGTGTGTTTTTCTGTGATTTCAGGTATTTTCTGGCTGAAATTGAGGGACCTGAGCAAAAATCTGATTCAGAGGTTGAAAAAGGACTGCAGATGCTGTTGGATTCTGACCTCCCTGCACTCGAAGTGGATTTTCTAGAGCTACAGAAGCCCAATTTGCGCGCTCTCAATTTCATTGGAAATTAGACATCCTGGGCTTTCCAGCAATGTATAATAGTCCATACTTTACCTGAGATTTGATGGCCCAAACCGGCGTTCCAAATCAGCTCAAAACTGCCCGGCGTTAAACGCCGGAACTGGCACAAGAATGGGAGTTAAACGCCCAAACTGGCACAAAAGCTGGCGTTTAACTCCAAGAAAAGTATCTGCACGAAAATGCTTCAATGCTCAGCCCAAGCACACACCAAGTGGGCCCGGAAGTGGATTTATACGTCATTTACTCATTTCTGTAAACCCTAAGCTACTAGTTCTCTACAAATAGGACCTTTTACTATTGTATTTTCATCTGGGTAGCTATCTTTGAGTAGTCTTATGCTATCTTAGATCATGGGGCTAGCCTCACGGCCATGCCTAGACCTTGTTCTTATGTATTTTCTACGGTGGAGTTTCTACACACCATAGATTAAGGTGTGGATCTCTGCTGTACCTCGAGTATTAATGCAATTACTGTTGTTCTTCTATTCAATTTAGCTTATTTTTGTTCTAAGATATTCATTCGCACCCAAGAACTTGATGAATGTGATGATTATGTGACGCTCATCATCATTCTCACTTATGAACGCGTGCCTGACAACCACTTCTGTTCTACATGCAAACAAGGCTTGAATGTTTATCTCTTGGATCCCTTAATCAGAATCTTCGTGGTATAAGCTAGAATTGATGGCGGCATTCAAGAGAATCCGGAAGGTCTAAACCTTGTCTGTGGTATTCTGAGTAGGATTCAAGGATTGAATGACTGTGACGAGCTTCAAACTTATCTGAAATTCTCACCAATGAATTACATAAGTATCTCTATCTTTATTTTATGTTTTATTTATCTTTTAATTATCAATCCTTCATAACCATTTGAATCCCCCTGACTGAGATTTACAAGATGACCATAGCTTGCTTCATACCAACAATCTCCGTGGGATCGACCCTTACTCGCGTAAGGTTTATTACTTGGACGACCTAGTGCACTTGCTGGTTAGTTGTGCAAAGTTATGATAAAGAGTTGAGATTGCAATTGAGCGTACCATGTTGATGGCGCCATTGATGATCACAATTTCGTGCACCAGTCAGCATTTTCAACTTTTATGGGTAGAAATGATAGTTTCCTCTAGAAAAAAATTGGTTGGTTTATCACAAATAATTTAGCGACTAACATTTTTTTTTTGCAAATCCGTCATTAATACTTCAACTGGATAAAAGTAAATCAGTGAAAAATTCTATTATCAAAGGTAAATTAAGTATATTTTTAAACACAATTACTCTCTTTCTTCGAAAGTATGCACCAATAATAAGTACACACATTTGGTCTTAATCAGGAAACCGTAGCATGAAGGTTATTGAAGGAGAAATTCCGTAGTATTTAAAAGGTGGGAAATTCAGCTGACTAGTAAAAGGATTGAATATATACTCTTTAATTTGTAAGATTTTTCACATGGTTTGATATAATAATGTTTGATTAAATGATTGATTCGTTTCTTCCAAGTGCAAATACCATCTTCTAAATTAATGATAGAAGCTCACAAATGATCAGGTAAAAGTATATAAATTATTAAAATAGTATTTAAAAGCTTATATTACTGATAAAAATTATTTTAAAATTAAAGATACTAATAATAAATAATAAAAAATAAATTTTTTTATTTTAATAAATTTATGTCAAGTAGTTTTGTTTTTAAATTCTTTTTATTATGAATAATTATATTTTTAAATATTTATTTAAATATTTTTACAAAAACTTAAGTTGATAAGAACGAGTACTTAAATGATTATATCTCTAAGACTCTAATAACATCAATATAATAAATTAACAAAATTAAAAGAGAAAAAAATGGAGAAGAATGTAGAAAGGAATCCGTTTATATTGTTCTATATTTTATTGATGCCCGTCAAACAACTAAGTCAATGGAATTGTTTTTAGATCGCCGGTTGCAGTAAGTAAAATATAATCAATAATGACACACTTACTTTATAATAAGCATAAATTAAATTTAAAATATTGTGAATGCCCTATGCACTATTCATTTTTTGATAATTTATTTGAATAGGTCTTATATATTGTATTTCTTTACACTCAATTGTAACTACTAAGTAAGAATCAATTAGTGATAATTCTTAAGGAGTTTAAATAATAAGGTTTGATCGTGTCCTTTTTTTGAATGGGTGAATATCACATGGCTTATAAATTAAATAAAAAGATGAAATGATATAGAATGGAAATAAGGATAAGAGAATATATAATTCTATATTGATGTTTTTTTTGTATACAATATATATGGTGAAACTTATTTACTTTATAGGCAAAAAATAAATATAAATGCTACGACAAAATTTATCTAATTAATATCAATCAAAATTTATATAATGGAGACATAAAAAATAATAAAAAATGGGTGAATATGAGATCCAAAATAATAATAATTATTATTATTATTATTTTTTCAAAAAATTAAATTAATAAAAACAGACATATGAATTATTATATCTTTAACACGTTTTTCGTATAAAAATCTCTTTTTGAATTTGTATGAAATTTTTTGCATAGAATTTTTTTTGAATCAATAATGATCAAATTTTAGATTTTAGATCATAGAAACTCTCATACTATATCATGAAATTATTTTTAGTTGAGAGGAGAAGGCAAATAATAATAATAATAATAATAATAATAATAATAGTGTAATACTTTTTAGTACAATAATAGTAGCTTAGTAGACTCACACTAAGATTTAGATATAATTATTTGTTTAGAGAAAATAATACAGAATACATTATATATGGTATTAAACCGGAAACAAAAAGATAATAATAGATCAATTCTATATTTCTAAGAGATATCTTTTGAGTAAAATGAGATGAACCATAGCTAAAAATAAAAATATTTAAACAAAATAAAATCAATCTAACAATACCAGTCTAAATCCATTCAAATCAATACATCCATATATACACACTAGAATACATTAATAATACCAACCTATACACATGCATGCATTTAATTAGAGACACAACAATTGCTAGGAAACAGCATTAACATATATATTTCTTTAAACTTTATTAATTGATCACGAAACTAGGTTTGAAATAGTCATTTCTATATATCTTTTTACATAAACTAAGTTATTATTATAACACCTGAAAGAATTATAATAATGAAGACTCTTTCTTTCTATCAAAAACATATAAGTGAGCATGAAATGTAGCTGTCACACGTACTATTATTGTTATTATTATTATTAGTTCAACATACAATATTATAATTAATTATGTGATATGCATTGAATAATTCAGAGTTTAATTGCCGTCTAATTATTAATTTTTCTTCAATAAATAATTTAATTGGCAGATTATATGTGTCTGGTTAATTATTTATTCTTAGAAAGAGAAATCCTTCTAATATGGAACATAGCTTCCAAAGGTAGGTGAGATTTTAACAGAAGAAAAATAAAGTGATGTCATTTTTGTGGAATCTCAATCAAAGTTTAGTTGACTGAAACAATTCACTAAAATAGTGGAAGAAAAATGCTTCTATTGTCTTGACTTTTCTTCTTTTTTTTTTTTTAAAGCCAACAATTGAACATTTCACCATTCATCCATTTAATTATTATTTCATACCCACAACGAGATCCTGTTATTACTATATCTAATATTTTCGCTTAATGATGGTAGTTTTCCTTAATAAGTATATAATAAATATAATTTTAATTTGTGGTTGTAGTATACAAGAGAGGTTTTGCATGCCTCCTTTCATGCTTGCTTGGTCAATTGTTTCAACATATAATATAGTAATAATATTTTTAAATAATATTTTTATTCCTAACCTAAAAGGTAAATATTATATTACTATATATATATGTCAATAGAATAAAATTTAGCATCTAAATTTACTACTATACCCTTCAAAAGTTTTAACTACCAGAAATATGTATCATAAACAAACGTGTTTATAATTATTTATGAAATGATGCTAAAAATTTCTAATGCTAAAAAAATATATTTTTTAATTTCCAATATTCTAATATAATATTTTAATTAATATAATAATTCTAGGAATATTATTCTTAGTAATATATTTTTTAATCTTGAATCCTAATATATATATAAGCTATAAGATAATTGAGAATAGCACTTTTTATTTAAATAAAATATTCATTATATACACATTTACATCAGGATACATAAAATTTATCAGTTTGTGCATTTTTCGATTCATTAAAATCGAAAATACTGTTACATGTTCGGATATGTAGCCTACAAAAATTATTATAAGAAATGCGTTTAATATCGTCGAATTTTGTGTCGGACGATATTAATAAATTTAGCGGTGAATTTTTTGACGCTTATGAGTGAAAATTAATAATTAATAATACTCTTTTGTTTTGTCGTTCTCTCCTTCAATACTTTCTCTCTAATCCTCTCATCTTGCCTCTCTATTATCTCCGACAACCCTCTCCGACAACACTATCTTACTATTTTACTGTCGTTGTTGCTGCTACTTCTGTTTTTCTTCTTCTCGACACCGGCGTAAGGTTAGAAGCTCCTGCTATTCTTACTTGTTATTAGTTATTATAAATTAAGGTTTGTGTTGATTATTCCTTCGAGTTGCTTAATGAAATTTCTATTATATTTTTTTATTATTGTTAATTTGTTCTTATTTTTTTACTTAGAAATTATTTTTGGTGCTTTAATTTTCTTTTTAAGTTGCTTGCTATTTCAATTAGATGATAATTTAGAATTAATTAGAGAAATCATAAAAATTGGTTTGACGATGAAAAAATTAAAATAAATTATATGATTTAGGGTTTATTTGTTTTACAAATTTAGAATGCTTTGAAAGTTTAACAAATATATGCATTTCAGTTGCTTAGTAGCAATGCTTAAAGTCTCTTAGTGGGTGTATTAGGATTTAAATCCTTGTATGTTGCCTTAATAATGATTGAAAAAATTAAAACAGAACAGAATTTAAAGTTGCACAACTTTCTCATATGATGTTATATGATGAGTCTAAAACTTGTTTTAAATTCATCCGTTTAGCAATCCACTGTCTCGGCGACGCCACTTCCATTGACGGATGCTGAGGTGTCGAAATCCTCTCATGGAAGCCAGCCAGTTGATGCCCTCCACCACCTTCTATCGTACAGTTGACAATTTGGTCTGATGGCGGAATAACGTAAGTACTATTTTAAGTCTTTTATATGCTGAAAGTGTTTGATAACTCGCGATTAGTGATTCTTGATTATTGATTCTAATTTTAGTGAATTTAGGATTGTATGTTCGAACTGCTGAAGTGTTTGATATACAACGATTAGTGATTCTTGATAGGAGATTATAGTTTTAGTGGAATTAGGGTTGTAAGTTTAAATTGTTGAAAGTGTTTGATATATCCTATTTATTGATTATTGATTATAGTTTAGTGGATTATTGAATTTTGCTTCGTGATTATTGACTACCGTTCATTGATTGTTGATAATTGGTGCTGTTTAAGTTAATTGTTGATGGATAGAGTTTGTCGCGCATTCCAGTTATAGATGAAACTCTGCCAAAATTTCTAAAAAAAATTTTATATATTATAGTTATTTGCTTCTAAAATTTTAATTTATATTACCATATTGGTTTATTGTGAATTGTTGATAGGTTTGCGCCAAACAATAACGTATGTACTCAGGAGATGACCAACGTCATCAAGATGATGTATGACTATCCATGGCCAAGCTACAAGAAGATCCTCTTTGAGACCAGAGAGCGATGGTTTCAGAAGTGGGTAGTAAGAACTTAATCTAGTCAAACCTTCTTAGCTAGTTTATATCTTCTATTTTGTTTAATATAATATATTTTGATTAACAAATTTTAAAGTTTCTTTGTGCAGCTGAATTTTATATAGGACAAGGAGTACAATCTTATCATCAGGAAGATATACGACCATCGTATGGGTTGGCGATTGCAACAGATGCTGGAGGAGGTATATGAGAGGCGTGACCACCTCACTTCCTAGCTCCGCCTAAAAATCAAGAAGGCTTTGTACATTCATTGGGAGATCGATGAGAAATTCAGGCATCAGCGTCTCACAAACAGAGCTAACAGGGCATCGGCCAGGTCGTCCAAGTATACCTAGGGATGGCAACAGGTCTCCATGGGGGTAGGGACATTCCCAAAATAGAAAAAAGATTAAAAAATTAAGATAATCCTCAATTATCATTACAAACATAATTTTCATAGTCTTCAATGACTTAAATAGGAATAACCAATAAATATTTAATACCAATTTACATTAAAAAACAACCAAACATAATAGCATAACCATAAACAACCAAACATATCCATAATCCATAAACAATAAAATATAATTCATCACATTGTAAATACATAATTCTCAAGCCTTCTTTCATTCTGTAATGATAATGATGTTAGATTCCGATTTACTTGAATCTTACATACATAAATTACAAAAATCACAAACATATATTATGCAAATCATAATCAGTATAAAAAATATAAATCATAATTAACCTAACTCAAAAAATTATAACACAAACACATAAATTATTTAAATCAGAATCAAAATCAGAAATCGTAACATAAACACATAAAATTACATAAATCACAGAATTCACAAAGCATCACATAAATCATAAAAATCAGAATTAGAATAAAAAACATAAATTATAGTAAACCTAACTCAAATCAAAGTAAAAAAAAAAAAGAGTAAAATTTATGATGCTTTAAACCATAAACTAAAAATCAAAATCAGAATTACAAACTAAAAATTCCTAATGCTTCAAATCAAAATCAGAATCACAAATGCTTCAAATCAAAGTAAAAAAAAAAATTAGAATTCACAGAAGCTACTTACCGGAAGGAAGAATAGAGGCTTAGAGATCGGACGCTTCAATGGCAAAGACAACGAAGACTGAGAAGCGCGCAGAGGCTCGAATGCTTCGACCGCAAAGATGGCGATAACTCACTGTTGTTATGACGTTGAGACTGAGAGAAGAGGATCTTAGCGTTGTCGGTGAGGGACTTAGGGAGTAGCAGGTGGCGATCGGCGGTCGGCAGTGATGAATTTGTGAGAGGAGACGGTTTGAAAGTGATAGAGTCGAAGAGAGGAGAGGACATAAGAGAGGAGTGTGACAAAGTGTGAGTGACGGCTAGCTAGGGTTTGTTCTCAACTCTTATATCTTATATATATATATATATATCTAATAGGAGCATTTTATTATTTTCACATAAACGGGAATTAAACGGATCCCCACGGGGGTGGGTACCACTATCCCCGCCCCGCCCCATATAATAAATGAGTCCCTGTCCTCGCAGGTACAGAAAGCCCTCTATATCTGCACCTCGGTGAGTAAATTCTCACGGATACCCACCACGCTGGGGATTTTTGCCATCCCTAAGTATAATGGCGGCTCAGCGACCTTCATAAAGACTAAGGCCAGGCTAGTATATAGCTTCTCTAATTTTGTTATTAACTTAGTTATATTCTTTGACATATCATTGGTAGGCATCCTAACATATTATTTCAATGCAACATGTGTAGTTGAAATCGTTGGATCACGATGCGATATTGGTAGAGACCTTCAAGTACACCACACTTTGAAAGAGAACAAAGAAAGATTTGCTGATCGTTGGTCTGCAGATCATTATGTGATTAAACATCTGATCTCGTGATATAAAATTATCAATTAATTGTACAGTTGTTGTCCTAATCATAATGACATGTGTTACACAAGAGTCCTACACGTAGAGACTGAAGACTGCAACTCAGCAATCTCAGCAAAGTGGGGAGGATGCCAGTGTCTCTGCTGCTTCAGTCGTCGATCCTGATGCAGTTTGGCATGAGAACACCTCAGCGCCATACAAGAACCACGTATATGGGTTGGGGTCATTCTTTGCCAGCAACTTCTGCACCTCTACATCTGCCTCTGCCACCAGTCGAGTCATTGATCCTGAGAAAGGCATTGATTTGAGGCTGCATGAGCAGGAGCTTACTCGGAGCCTTCACGAACAGGCTTTGGAGCCGAATGACACTCGGGAGAGGTATCAGGAGATTCTCACATGCATGATGGACATAGATGCTCAGGTTGGAGTGGAGGGAGCAGCTAGAGCAGGTTCAACGGATGGAGCAGCAGATGACGGTGTACCAAGGTTAGATGCGCTGGTAGTGGCGCTACTGGTGACAACGGCACTATTGGTGACAGTAGTGCTGTTGGTCGGATACAGACATCACCGCCTTCTTCGCCACCTTAATAGAATCACGAGAATGACGACGACGATTACTACGTCGATCTTTAGGGTTTAATGCTTTATTTTACTGTTTCATTGTATTTGATTTATTTGACTTTTAATTTATTTAAATATTTGATATTTAATAATATTTTATAATTAGTTTATATTATTTATAATTTGACCACTAATTATGTGAAAAATAAATTTAAATAAAAATTAAAATAAAAAAGTTTTTATTTTTAAATTGCGTCACAATATTTTTTTTTAAAAAATCGACATTACTGTTGGATTTACTGAGGGCATAGTTCAACAGTAATAGTGCGGAAAATAGTATATTATGGCACCAACGTTACCGTCGAAAAAATCTGTCGATAACTAAAAAATTTTTCGAACAGGTAATTTGCCGCAGAATCTTACGGTAATTACTATCGGACGAAAAAATCCAACGATAACTAGTTACCGACAAAATTTATACCGTTGGATTACTTTCTACAGTAAATTCGTCGGTAATTAATTTATTGTTGAATTTTATTCATTTTCCTAACAATCATTTCGACGGTATTTATCGTTTTTTTTTTCTTGTGCAATTAAAATGAATAAAAATAAGACTAAAATAAGACTAAATACATAAAAAAATTACAATTTTTTTTAGTTACTAACTGTAAAAATAAGACTAAATACATAAATTAATAAATTTTTATATTTAATTTAAATGTGTAAATAATAATTTTTTATTTAAATAAAAAAAAATCTTGAGAATAGTCTATATATTTTTACAACAATAAAATTAGGTAATAAATGAAACTAAACTCTTTTTCAATCAATAATCATTAAAACCCATTTAGATGAATGGAAAAAAAAAAAAGAACACATCATCGTAATTTTTTCTCCAATTTAAAGTCTTTCCAACGTAAGTCCTAAGTATTCTCTATTACCATGATTAATTTTTAATAGAAAAAGTTCGTTTTCCAACAAATTAAAATAAAGTGATGTCTTCCACGGAAGTGATTTTGCATAGATTAAAAATGCCACATCATATCGTCATTAGTATGACTTCAAGCTTCCAAATAGAAACAGATTTGATGCAATGCAATGACACATTCTGTTCTTTGAAAATCAAAATAGGTGGCTCTATTTTGTACATTAAATAAATTATTATTATATGGTTACATGTTTGACTTAATAGTACCATCAATGCTTCATCAAATCAAAATGCATATTTTCTTCTCACTATGCTATGACCAAGACTACAGTTAGTCATCAAAAATATATATTTGCTTTTTTTTTTCTTTCCTCCTAAGGATCTTACGTATTTATTAACTTCCGGGGTCAAAATTAAGTATCTTTTTTTTTCTTTTCATCTTAATTTTATACATGGACCAATAAAATAATTTAGATATATTATATAAAATTAGATGAATATTTACATACAGTTATTTTAATATAAAATTAATAGTAAAAATTATATATTAGATAATTTAATAGATTTAATTAAATTATAATTTAATAATTTTTAGTTATTAACTTTAGATGAATTAAAAATAACTACACATAAATTTTTATCATAAAATTAACAATTTTTTTTTCTAAAAAAGAAATTAATAACGATCGTCATTCTGTAGTCTAACACTTATCTCGTTGGGTATATATTATATAAATTTATAAATAAATAATTATTTATGAAATACCACAATTTTCAACTAAGATCATTGCTATTTCAGACAGAGATACCAGGTATATATAATATCTTTAGTAAGATTTTTTTTTTCCGTTATATTTATATTTTTATCGGTACTAACAGCTAATTAATAAGGAAAAAGAAAAAAAAAATTAAAAGGGTGCTAATTGAATCTGGTACTTGTGTTTGCATAAATTATTATAATAGACTTTGCAAGTCAAGATATTGAATAGAAGTAATCAATATAAATAAAATATCGTGGCACACACAAATACACAATGGCTTTAATACCACTCTAATCACACATTACTTAAGTGCTTTGTGATTATAATATTGAAAAGCACGTATCATGGTTTGCAATATTTCACATGAGATTAGGGATTGAATTTAGAAAAAAAGAAAAAACTGAATAATTTTTTTTTTAAAATAGAGAAAAATATCAAATTCATTGATACAAACGGACAATTTGACAAAAAATTCTACATTCGACCCAAATTATTGGAGAGCATTCGATTTCATCACGGTGAAAAATGAGTTTGTGGCAAACCTTTAAGCAATTTGACTATAAAGATGCAAGTCATTGCAATTTATTCACTACAAGGGACATGCCAAATAGCGTCAGTTTTTTTGGAGAATTGTAGCGATTTTGTGAAGTAAATGTTAAGAGTGGGGCATCATGAATATGGAGGAATCTTATTTATGGCAGAAATTTCTTGAGAAGAAATAAGAGATTGAGTATTGAAAAGGGTTAAAAAATAAAGGTATGGAAGAATAATTAGGTTATGAGTATGGATAAAATTCTTATGAACAGAGATCTCTCAGTGGACAGAGTTAAGGAGCTGATCATCGAAGGAGAAAGGTGGAAACAAAAAAAAAAAAATAAGAGCCTTATTTCCAAGGAACATAAGTGACAAAATTTTACAAACGTCCATCATCAATTTACTGAGGAGTGAAGATAGATTAATATGGCCATTTAGATAGGATGGGGGGCTACACTGCTAAGACGGGATATCATGTGGCAAAGAAGAAAAAATAGGGCAGAGAAAAAGCAGGACCTTCAACAAGCACAGATATAGCTTATCTTTGAAAGGAGATCTGGGGAATGCACGTTCCATCGAAGATAAGCATGTTTTTGTGGAAAGCCGCACAAAATATAATACCAATCTATAATAACTTATTGAAAAAGAAAATAACTAATAGTCCTATCTGTCGAATTTGCAGGGAAGAGATAGAGACTACAAAACATGCTATTCTTTTATACCCGTTGACCAGAGTAACATGGTTTGGTGCACAGTCAGTGCTTACCAATACTATCGATAGTCAAGTCATTTGCAAAATAGTTGCTTGAAGTGTATAGAAAAATCAAAAGAGAAGGGAGGGAAGAGGCAGATGATCTAATTGAAAGAATTAGAGTGCTAAGTTGGGAGATTTGAAAAATAAGAAAAACTATATTATATTTTAAAACACCAAACTCAATCCTAATGCTACCATCATCAGAGCTAAAATTCTAGAACCAGAAATCAAGGAAGCAATGCAAAAAAGGAACAATTCAAACAAAACTAGAATAGGAGTATAAGCAGGAGGAGTATTACCTAGAGACCTCCATCGAAGAACTGGTTGAAGGCCAACGTAAATATTGCATACAGAAGATCTACGGTAGAGGGAGCAACTACAGTAGTAATTCAGGATAACTCAGGTCGAATACTAACAAGAGAATCAATGAGAATCAGAGCTTATTCCAACCTAGCTGCAGAAGCAAAAGCAATGAGAAGAGCACTAATTTTAGCTAAAATCTTAATTTGGAGCAAATCCTAATAGAGTCGGATAATTTATCTCTCGTACAAGCAGTGAAATCAAAGATTTATATAGTAGAGATGGAACCAATTCTTTGAGATATCCTTGTTCTGGTAGAGGGTCTTCCTAGTTGTGGCTTCACATGGGTTCTTAGAGAGGAAACTAAGCTTGCAGATAGAGTGGTGAAGTTTTTTCTGATAGGCCAATTGGAAGAAAACTGGAGATGGAAGCCCCCACGAGAGATAGCAGAACAACTGTAGAGGGAGGCTACAAATTAGTACAGATGCTCTAGTTGAAGCTATTTAGTGGGCGAGACTCACAACATAGTGCATTCCAGAAATCAGAGGCAAAGGAATCTGAACTTCGCAGAATCACTGTAGGAGGAACCTGATGCGAATTTCGGGACTTGACCATCCTCTTTCAGTCATCAACAGTGCTGATATGACATAACTGAAGAGGAGAAGCGCCACCGAGAATAACATTAACACGCCCAGACACGGTAGCCAAGCAGAGAAGGAGAGATTGGACGCAGTCAAAGATCCAACGGGAGCTTTGTTGGCGATGCAGAAGGGCGGCGGAGATGCATTCGATGGCGGCTTCACCAGCGGACATTGGAAGCAGACATCAGCAGCAGATGTGAGTTATAATAGCAACGGATATTAGGATATAGAAGCAACAGATACTTTGAGACAGAGGGGCAGGGTGAAGCAGCGTCAATACAATCTCCGGCGTCGATGACGGACTGACGGTGGCAACTGTTACAAGCTAACGGAAATTATGAGAGAGTTGCAGAGAGGATTTTGAATCTTCCTGGGCATGATTGTGGATCTGGTTTGTCGACCCAAATTTGCTGGGTTATTTGGCCTTGGACCAAGACACCCAAAAAGAAAAAACAATGTAACTATTGTTTTTTAAATTATTTGTCTCAAATGTATAATTTAACTAAAAAATACATAAATAATTATATTTTTAATATACTTTGCATCAAAATTTTGTTTTAGACTTTAAAAATGACTATAAAGTAATTATGCCTATTTTCTTTCAGGTTGCTTTAAGTTGAGTTTTTCTTTTCTATTTTAAAAATAACAATAATCGAATTCTAATATTTTAATTTTTTATCATAAAAGCTTTGGTACTATAACATAAAATTACTCATCCTAAAATTTTAAATACCCTCATGACATAGTATCAACGAGATTACAATTAAAAATTTAGTAGAATTTAATTTTTTTTTCTAAAATTAGAAGTGATACTCAAATCCGAGATCTTTAAATAAAAATAAAAAAACTATATACCATTTAAATTATAATTCGTTGGCTTAACAAAATTCAATCCTTATTATTATCTTAGTAGGATTTAATCTTTATTATTATTTTAAAAAATATATATATAAGTCAAAAACTAAAAAAAACTTAATATATATACAAAATCATCCTTCAAATTTAGAAAAAACTTTTGTATAAAAATATATATATATTAAAAATATAATTATTGATATATCTCTTTTCTATCGATTTAATATTTTGGATAAGAAGTTTTATCAAAATATATAGTGTAACTTCGACACACAATATTTTACTATATCTTGAGTAATTTAATTAGTATTATTTAAACTTCTTATTCATACTGACTAAGCAAGGCAGTCATAGTACTCTCTATTTTAATATTTTTTCTTCCGACTAGTATTACGTACGCAATATTAATTTCGATCACTTTCACACTTATCCAGTAATCAAGATTGATTGGCTTCATAATTTTCAAGTGTATGTTATATATGAAAATGAAGGTACATAATATTTCCTTAGTGTTTCTTACAAGTATAAACTAGTACTACTTTACATTTATTTGATAAATAATTAAAAATTCTATATATATATATAAATATTGTCCTTTTGGCTTTTAAAAATTAAAAGTATTTATATATAATTTTTAACAGTTTTTTTTCATTTTTCAAATTAAAAAATATAATTATATATATTAAGATAAATATTCAAATTTAAAAAATATTTGAAAAACCAAGAGAATAACTATTTTTAAAAATCTAAATAAAAACCTATTTAATTTTATGCATGTGCATGTTTTTGTCAAACCAACGTATTTATGATAACATTAATATTATGCACATGTTGATATCACGTGCTACTATTATATTATTCACCGCTAATCAAACTCGTGACTTTTGAATATGTTATGTGCTCACATAGTTGACAAAAAATATATATATTTTTTCTTTATGTATGATGAAAATTTTCGTGACAAAAATGCAATACATTTCACCTGTCATATTGTGCTATTAATTATGGAATCATTATTTCATATAAAAGATAAGAGAACAATCAAATCAATCAAATCTAAAAATAATCATTCATGTTATCTAGTCTTTAATTTTAATTAATTTGTCCGACACATGGAATTTCTAAATTCTAACTTATTTTAGCAAATTCCAAAAGTTAAGGCAATTACCAATTAACCTTACACATGGCTTTGTTTGGACAAATATATATCTCATAAAACTTCTAAATTCAAACTTAGATTCCACATAAGGCATTAAGCAATTAATTTTCCAAATGGCTTCATTTGGAAAATACATATACACACACTTCACTCCACAAAACTAATATAATTAAGGATAAAGATAACTTACACTAACTAGTTAATAATAATTACAGAAACCATGTTTTTATTTGACTAGTAAATGTTATGAAATTTTATTTTATTTTATTTTCTTCCTTTTGTCTATTTTATGGACTAAATACATATGTTTAAATAAATATAATTATATATTTTGTATTTAATTTTATGTATAATGATCTCATTATTAGTTTATATAATAAAAAATCAAGATTATTTATTAGTTTGAATCTTAATAAAAATAAAACTAAATATACTATTTTATTTTACCTAGATTCTTAAGGTTTAATAAGAATCCATAACCAAGCATAAACAAAATGTCAAGATTTTGGTCCCAATAATATATATTAAAGTTACTTAATTAAATTTATCTATTAGAAAATTGTTATTAATTTATTATTAGAGTTGATATAATTATTTATTTTGTTTTTTTCTATTAACTTAAATTTTTGGAATAAGTAATATCATAATATAGTATGAGAGTTTTATATGTATGAAAGATTTAAAATTTGATTTTTGGTAAATTCTAAAAATTAAAAAAATAACATAAAGTAAATAAAAGTAAAAAAAAAAAACTTATTCAAAAAATAAAACAAATTTAAAGAAATTCTTACTTGATAGAATATTAGAAAAATATAATAATTTATGTTATTTTTTCTACCAGTTTAAATTTTTATAATAAGTGTTATTATACAATCTAATAAAAATATATTTAATGAATTTTGATTGAGAAATATCAAAAAATTATCCATTAACATCATGAATAACAAATTAAGATAATGATGAAGAACTATATCAAGATCAAGAATTAAAGTTTTTCAAATATGCTTATGGATTCAAATATTCTTCCGTTCTTAGATATTTTTTTTTAATAATGTAAAATGTATGGTACTAGAGTTGATGAATCTAAGAATTTTCATAGTATATAGTCATCTTTTTTTATTGGATCATTGAATTGAAATGACGTTAAAAATACATTGTAATAAAAGGTCATTTTTAATTTTGCAATTTCTCGAAGACGTGTACAGATAGAAGAATAATCACAGTTTTTTTTATAATATAAAGGGTATTTTATTCATTTCGATTGAATACAGCAAACAACAATAAAAAGTATATTAATACACACATGACCAACGCATATATTAGTTTATATTAATACAATAATTTAAGTATATTGTTTAAAAATACAGTTGGAAAAATAATACAGAGATGTTTGTAGTTTTTAACCAAATTCTTAAGTTCTTCTTCTTTTTCGGATGCAGCCGAGCACTTCTTCTTTCTCTTCCTCCTTTTTTATTATTGTCGTTGTCGTCATCTTCTTCTTTTTTTATGCACTTCTTTTTTTTAACATCGTTGTTGTCGTTACTGTCGTCACTATTGTCGTCTTGTTTAATTTCATCTTTTCTTTTTTTCCTTCGCATTTTTTTTTATTATCATCGCGTCATTGTCGTCCTCGTCTCATCTTCATCTTCTCATTTTTCTACAAATATTCAAAAAATTAGAGTAGTACATAAAATTTTGATACACAATACATAAATTTTAGTGCATAACACAAATTTTAATATACAACTATATGTTTAAAATATTGACTCACCCAATTAATAAAATATATGACAGCAAAATTTGTGTTTTATATATAAAAATTTGTATATTATATCGATAAATTTGTGTTACGTGTAAAATTTTTTGTGTTATATTTCAAAAATTTATGTGTTATATCAACAAATTTCTGTATTTTTTAATAAAAATTTATATACTCTAAAAAGCAAAAAAAAAAGAAAAAGAAAAATGGTGATGTATATGCGTTTTTTTTTTGGGTTAAATTTAACATCAATTTAATTAGATTTGGATAAAAAAATGTTTGTACATGCAACATCATTCGTTAATTAATAGTTGGAATTGAACTGAACTTTCTTGTAAGCTTCAAAATTATTGTTTTGGGTTAATTATGCATGTAAACCGCCAAAGTAGGTTTCTTATATATTTTCATTTGGTCCAAATAATATTAGACCTATCTTTGTTTTGAGGTACGTATGAATTTGAAAACTTTAATTTTGAATAAAAAACTATCAACATTATGTTGTGGCAGTCATTAATGTTTGCTTTTGATAATTTACATTGACCGGCAACATACTAGTCACTAACATTGTTTAGGATATTATTGAATGTCTTTAGTATTTCTCCAATTGACTTGATAGGTACTTCATGACACTAAAAATAATAAGAGATTTAAATATTAAAAGATATTATGTGGAGTATTTTTGTATATTTTTATTTTTAGTATTAAAATTTAAAAGTTATCTTTATATCATAAAAAGAAAATATAAAAAACACAAAAAAAACCAATACAAATAAAATAACATTTCTTATATAAAACACACATTGGAGAATTATGTCATATAGCTACAAATTTGAAAAGAGAGCCACTCAAATAAAGACATTTAAAACGTCTTTTTTTAAAAATATTTTTTAATAATTAAAATTTAATACATATAATCGATTAGATGGTGCTATTTTTGTTATAATTAAGCCAGACAAATTAATTTGACCAAAAAAATAATGAATCAAATCTTAAACTGGTCTAAATTAATATTATTTTTTATAAAAAATGACTACAATATCCTTATTATAGAAAATGACTAAAATACTCCTATTATATAAAAATAATATTAATTTAGACCGTTCAAAATTTGATTCACTAGTTTTTCGGTCAAATTAATTTATCTGGACTAATTTTAACAAAAATAACACACGGTTTAATCGATTATATGTGTTAAATTTTAATTACTAAAAAATATCTTTAAAAAAAACGTTTGAGACGTGTTTATTTGAGTGGTACCTATTTAAAAAATGAGAGTCATTCCTACTTTGAATTTCCATAGAAGGATATAGGTAAAAAGTTTTTCTTAAATAAATTAAAAATATCAGTATTTCTCAAAACAAATAAAATATCACTAAATAATTAATATCAAAATCAACTTTTTAGTAAATAAGAACCTGTTTTAGATTTCAAACGTGGGCAAAGAAATCCTAGATTCTTTGCTTATAGAAATTTGATAATATTAGGAAGATAATTATCTAAAAATTTAATTTAATATTTATAATTTCTGTAATAAAATCGCTTATCTTAGAAAATTAAGAGGATAGATAATATGCTCCTTTACAAAATAATCTTTTTTATAATTTTTTTTATTTATCTTATACTTTTTTTTATTCAGATTCATCAAGAATTTAATTATAGATTTTTTTTGTTATAAAAATTTTAATATTATACTATGAAATAATCACTTTTCTTAATAAAAACTTAAACAAATAAAAAAAAACACATAAATAATTATATCTCTCTAAAATTTTATATATGTAATATCTAGCTATAATAACATACTCATATATCTAATATTATTATGTACCCAATTATTTCAGCAATAATTAAGAAATACAAAATAAAATTATTTTATACTGTGTTGTTAGACTGACGCTCTAATGTCCCTCAAACACTATTAACAAAAACTACTCTTATACGTATTATGTCATAAATCATATTTAATAAATAAACAATAATTTGATAAGAACACAAATAATCTTAATATCTATCAATTTTTATATATTGGTCACCGTTTTAATTGATTATATATTTTGTTTAGTCCATCTGCCTTTTGTTCCAAGGTTCCTATATAGCAATATTCAATATATATAAATGTATAGACATAGTAAGTATAGCAGCCCATGATTATTAAGAATATATATAAATGCATGGCTGCTACGATCCTAATATTAAGATTCTTGTTTTGTTTTGGGGAGGGGGATGTTCTTAAAATTATTATTTTAAGAGATCAAGTCATCAAGTACAGTTTTAGTTAATTAGGTTGATAAAGATACATTAATTAGGCTGCTTCAACACAAATATTGATTAATTAGGATTATTTAGGATTCAACAGCAGCCCAAAATGTAATATATATTTTTTCGGTAATACCAAAATGTAATGGTTTAATAAAGACCGTAGATACACAATAAAAAAGCATGTGGTAATAAAAAATTATAAGATATTTATTAGTAGAGGACACGAAAAATTATATTTCTAACCTATTTTTCTACGTAAGAATTTCTTTTGAATTGAAACATGAATTTTGCATAAATTATTCTCGCTCTCTTTTTTTTTTTAATAATGCTCAATTTTTTTCTTTTGGAAGTAACGAAAATCAAATTATAATTTTTTTATTATAATAAAAATTTTGATAATATATCATAAAATTATTTATCTCAAAAATTTAATATGTTAAGTAAGAATATATAAAGAGTTATATATTTAATACTTTTCACGTGCTTATTATATATTGACGAATAATTTTGTTTAATATTCTAAAAAAATAAGAGATCGATTTCTTAAATTTTTATGTTTGTTAAGAATCAATTCGAGACATTACTCTAAAATAATATGCAACTATATGTATGTATATAGCATATTATATTACCAATATAATAAGAACCTTTTTATATTTATTGATGATGACTTTTGAATGCGTAATATATAAATACATGCTAGATTATACATTTATACTACTAGCGTTTATTATAGTTCGCGGATTTAAATTTCTCTATTCGCTAAAAAAAATACCTCTTCTAATAAATTACACTATAAAAATAATGACAATGTCATTATTTGAATTCTTCTTTCTATTTGTACTAGACTACCCGAAAATAAACAAATATTATTCCATGTATAAGTTGGAACGAATATGTATACGCTTATACCTATATCAATTTTGTTTGATAACTAGTATGAATAAATTAAAGTCCGTAGTCTCTCATTCACAATTGACTGCGTAATAATAATAATAATAATAATAATAATAATAATTGATCCGTTATCCTAAAATCAGCTTATATCAACAACTTTGAAATTAAAATCGGCAGGACATGATAACTTTTTTACAAATTTTTTCACACTCAACCCATTAAATTCTCAAATATCAAACTACCAACAAAGAATCCATCAAAATCAGTAACAGAAATACTAATAACAACCTGAGAAATATTTTAATATATACAAGTGATTAATATTCAGCCACAAGTATGCGTTTTACTCCACTCTTTATTCTGAACATCTCACATTTTTACTTACTTTAGTATTAAAATTCTTTGCAGGTGTCCAACGCCGTCTCTCCATAAAAAGACGACGTTCCACCCTCTAATCTCAAGAGAAAGCTTGTTCAAGTATAGTAGGACAAGCTATATCTCGAAGATATCTTTCACGCAGAAATAAT
>NC_029779.3:48128269-48155012 GCF_000817695.3 Arachis duranensis
CAATTTAAAAATCAGAATTAATAATTAATGACAAATTGAGTGGTAATTAATTGATTGGGTGTTAATTATCTACCAAAATTTTTATGTTAATTATGCATGTGTAACATCTTTTTCGGCTGATTACATATTGAAAATGTGTTTCTCATTAGGTGGTTATCAAGTGGATTAGAGAATCAATCTTCAATGTAATCATGTTCATATTTATTTCAATCTTTTTAGGGTTTAGCATCGATATTCAAATTTTATTACAAAGAAATCAATTAATTCAATCCGATTAAGTATCCCATTATATGTATAAATGACTCGGTGAATAGATAGAATGACTTGATCATTAGATAGAATAAAATTATTTGCCTTTTGGTTATAAATAACCTTTTTGGATGAATATGAGTAAAGGTTTGAAAATCGAATCCATCATCAAGTTAGTAGTGTTAAAAATTCAAAAAATAAATAAAAATATAATCAGGATTAAATTGGATATAGTGAAATGATATATTTATGTATAAAATTATATTTCTTTAAAATTTTGTGTAATTTATTATTTTAATCATATTAACCGCTAAAAGATCGTACCGATTCAATCGATTAATTGTTTTTTTGGTTTTTGATAGATTTATTGCTAAAAGATTTATACCTTGAAATCAACTAATTTGTTTATTGTGTCAAACTAGCTAATTTAGTATGATTTTTAGAATTATATTAATAATAAAATGTTCTCATTTTTTTATTTTTCTTTTATTTAGGATTTAAGATTTAGGGTTTAGGATTTAGGGTTAAAATTTTTTTAAGACTTAATTACTTAAAAAATTCTGAAAATAAAGAGAAAAGTAAAATAAATTATGGCTGTCATGTGAACATTTGTGGTCTGAACTGAAACTCTGAACTAAGGAGAACTCAAGAGCGATACCCTTTTTTTTGGTCAACTTCAAAGCTTCATTTTTGGTCTTGGTCAACGTCAAAGTAATAAACTCAGATACAAACAAGTGTTCTTTTTGGGCCTGATATGATCCATGTAAAAAACTATTAATAAAAGGTCCACCTAAACATTATTGGAGCATGCTATTCTTTTAAAAATTTAGACCAAAGCTATTACCAAAAAAAATTAGGACCAAAGCTGAAAAATAAAATAAGAAAATAATCTTAAAGAATGATTATCCAATCAACGGTGCGTCTTTAGGCCCGTTTTATTAAACAGACAGAAATAAGTTGTTCTTGGACAACTTAGAAAGACGAAAAAGGGTATTTTATTGGTCTATTGCTCTGAATATTAATGACTGTTATAAAGGGTATTTTAGACGTTTCGCCTGTCCCACGTGCAATTCAAAGCAATCCAGTTCAGTTACAATTGGAGTCGTCTTTCTCGCGCAGTTGCCACTTGCCTGATTCCCCTCAAGTCTGCAGATTGCAGAATTTACAAATCCAATTCCCATTTTCTTCCGTTTTCTGATTCCTAATGAGCAACAATGATCAGAGGTTGCTGAACCCGAACCCGAATCCGAACCCGAACTCGAATCCGGAAAGGGTGCTGGCAATCCCAGTGAAGAAGACTGATCCGGTGGAGCTGTACCGACCGTAGAAAATACTCAGAGAGCGATGCACAGAAAGTTGAAAGCGTTCTCGAAACCCTAAACAAATGCCGCAGCGACATGGTGGAGCGGGGGGACCTCTCCCTTCCCATGCAACGTGACTGCCTCATCCACTACTTCAAATGCCTCTGCATGGTTGAGCCACTCTTCACCGCTATCTCCTCCGACGCCGATTCCGAACTTATCAACTTTGTCTGGTACGACGCCTTCTACTCTGAGCATAATAATGAAGTCAGCTCGCAGCCCAACAGCATCCAATTGGAGATGGCTGCTGTTGTCTTCAACCTTGGCGCCGTATGCAGCCAGATTGGGGCCTCTTCCGACCGCACCACCGCCCTTGGCCGTCATCTTGCAATGGACGCCTTCAATGCTGCCGCCATATTCTTCTTGAAACTCTGGAAGGATCTCGTCAAGGACGTCTCCGCCACCCTCGACTTGACTCTCCTCTTCGTCGAGAGTCTTCACTGCCTCTTCTCCGCTCAGGCTTTGGAGCTCAAATCACAGCAACAACTCAAAGACAACAGCAGTTCGGCTTTCGAAAAATATAGATGTGCCGTTTCGTTTCAATCGGTCAGTTTTGCCCCTAGACTGATTTTACATTTTTTTTTTATTTTAGATTTTCAATATGATGATGATGATGACCTCTACGAGTGAGCCGTTGCCTTTGAAGAAGAGTGAGCCGTTGGACCTCTACGAGTCCTTGCGCAATTACTTTGTCCTCAAATACTCTGAGAGTGTGGCAAAGAGTGTAGAAGGCCTTCTCGAATTGCTAAACAAATTGCGTAGTGAAATGCTGCGTGATGACCTCTCTCTACCCTTGCGCCGTGACTGCCTCATCCTCTATTACAAATGCCTTTGCATGATTGAGCCTTTGTTCCCCATGACTTCCTCATCCAACCCACCTATCTTTGTTTGGTACAATGCCTTCAACCCACAACAGAACTCTTCTCAGCACAACATCCATTTGGAGAAGGCCTCTGTTCTCTTCAACCTGGGAGCCCTCGGCTCCCACATTGCTCTCTCCTGCGATCTCACCACCATCCAAGGCCAGCGCATTGCCATAGACGCCTTGCATGATGCTTCATATTGGTTCTTATTAGTAACGCATGAGGCTGAGAAGGCATCTGCCACCATTGACTTGTCAATAAGCTGCACCCAGATGCTGCACGAGATAATAAGCACGCAGGTTGCTGACTTGGAATGCAATTTTCCTCATCCCCGTTATGTATCAGTTTCTGCTGGATGTCCTGTATGAATCGTCATCTACCTTTTCGGTTGATCTTTTCTTAGCGCATTTTATTTTTGTCAATCTTGATTTCTTGAATTGTTTGATTGGGATAATGTAGGTTTTTGTGCTTTATCGGAAAGCTTTTGACATGTCGACATTGGGGCCTTTAGCTGAGACTCGTGTTCAATCCTTGATAGCTCAACATCTTCTGTTGATTATGAGAACCTGCCTTATTGAATTTGCTCCTAGTGATGTCACTGAACAATTTCTTGTAGGGTATTGTAAGGCTGCACAATTTCTTACAGGGTATCGTATTCCAGTGGGATGTCAACCACCATGCTTGGACCTTCTCTCCAAGACTGGCCCTGTCATGATTAAGGATGGAAATCTTGTGGCCAACCTTAGTGGCAGTGACATTCGCATTGGAGGAGATGAGCTCCCAGGAGACCACAGTAACATGGCCATAGACCAAAACTGAACAAGCTTTAGGAATTACCTGTTTATTTTCATTTTTAAATTGGATATTGGAATTTTGTTTGTTGATGCTAGAAGCCTAGAACAAAATTTGTGAATATATTATCCTCATAATTTTGTTTGTTAATGTGTGAATATTTGTTTGTTGACGTGTGAATACTGAATATAGTCCTTCTTATTTCTCACTAATTAGTAGTGATTTGTATGCCTCTGATCTTGTAGTTGTAGCCTTTATTAGTTATTGTTGCATATTGGCAGATAGAAGGTATCAAATTTTGTGACATGTGGTAGTAAAGAGAGTGATTTATTGTTTTCTTTTATTTTAGAGATATAACAGAGAGAACGATAATATATATTTTGCTTGGTTCTCCACAAATTTTGAATCAAATATTTTTGTCTTAATAAATTTTTATTATTTCAAAATTTTTTACATTGATCTTCCCATTACTTTTAATAAAGTTTCTGAAGACTAAAGTGTTTCCTTTGAACCAAAATTTGGTTGATTACTCTTTCCTAAATATGCAAGCAATTCCATCTGGTTGGCCATGAAAGCTTTCATTTTCTTTCTAGTATCATTGTGAATGATCTTGTTTTGGAAATAAAACAGTTGTGAAATTACTGAGAACAGTGACAAGGAATAGTCTCTCACTCTTTCTCTAATTTATTTTCTATTTTTCCCTTTGGAAAATAATAGATTAGGCATTTCGTTTGCTTGGAATGTGGAAGAGAATACATCTTTGTGTTGTTTTATTCTTTATTATAACAAATTTCCTCGTGTTCTTTTCTTGTTTGAGAATTGAGATTAATTAATCACTCTTGTTCAAAACTATTGCTTCTATTGTTATTCAAATCCTTCAAAATTTATTGTTTGTATCTACACAATTTTCCTGATGTGCTGCTACTAGATCCATTGATGAGTTCTGCATTGTTCATTGCGGTTTTCTTACCTAACAAGGTTGAAGGGTCACTGCTCATTTTGTATTGTTGGTAAACTAGTCATGATTAAATTTGTTTGTTGTCATCTGGTAGAGTAATTTCTTTTCTGATGAGATCTGTTTATAGGAGAACTTGGGTAGTCCCAAATTCAAAGTAAAAAAACAAAAAAGAAAGGAATTTCTTATCTGATATTAAATAATTTTCTTGTCAGTTCTTTTTATATGTATAAAATCCAATCTTATTGTGTGTGGATGCACATAATTTCTTCTATTTTTTGGGATTCCCCACTTAGTCTTTCCCCTTGTATTTTGTAAAGCAAAACTCTGCCGGTATCAACAATTGTATTAACCTTATTGATTTATTGCTTCCGTTGTCTCTCATTCAAGAGTGAAAGAAATATATATTTTCTTTAGTTCCTTGATCTGATTCTAGAATATGTTGCAATGATTACTTATTTTAACAATTTATATGTATATATGGCCATTTGTAACTATTTAGTAGGGCCATGCTGGGGTACCTATAGCATTTGGATATCTTTGTAAATGCTAGCTTGCCTACTTGTGTTATCTTCTTTTTTTTTTTTGGGAACATCATAACATCAAGAGTATCTTTTAATTTGCACTTCCCATCATTTGGATATGACCTGCCTTTGGGCTATGTCTTGGTCACCATAATCTTCTGATGATTAAAGCTGAATGCTTTCCTAATAGGCTTCTGTATGATCTATGAAAGCATTGAAGATAGTCTATAAACAAAATAAAGTATATGCTAATGCCTTTCATGGTACTCAAGAATGAATTTTGCTCTCTGCCCTTTTTGCTCTTTGGGGTGGTTGAATTGTTAGAATTGATCAAACAAACAAACATTCAGTTACTAAGCTCTGTAAAGAAAAAAATATCTTCTCAAAGGTGATCATCTATTGTAGCTGGGATTCAAACATGAGGACAAGATTATTTTTACTTTGTTGATGCATGTCTTGCAGCAGTAGCACAATCTTTTTATTATTATTATTTTATTTGTAGAATAATCAATTTTGTGATAGAAACTATAAAATTTACATTTGAATTTGAATTTGAATTTTTGTGAGATGATGATGAAGATGAGAAAACACAGAGGACTGGGGTGAAAGAAATGCTGAAGGGGAGGGCTACAACAAGGAGAAAATCCATATAGAAGATGATTTTACTGATCCAGCCTGATTATGAGGAAAGCAAAGCAGAAACGGACTCAACAATTGGGTATGTTAAGGTGAAGCCATTTTCCAAATGGACCACGAATAAATTTTCTTCAGTGCCATTTTCTTTTCAATGGGTAGAGCCACTAGGTGGTTGAAGAAATTTTAGATATGTGATGAAGTGAGTTATCTCTGTGTGCTTTGTCTTCCTTAGAACCTACTACCAACATTTGTAACATTTTTTGTGTTCCCTGTGTTTCTTGAATTTATTGCTTGGTGAGTCTATGGTATGCTCCTATGTGTCCTTGAGTTCTTTGTTGCTTCTTCTATGCTTCTTTCTAGCATTCATTACTTCAATTGCTTGCATACTTGCTTCTTTGTCTTCCTATGTAACTATTAATCATGTGACAGGAAGCAATGCTATTTAGATTTTTTTTCTTTCTCCTTTTTAATCTCGGCCATGCATGTTATTGTCAAGCTTAGAAATCAAGTTTCCCAGTAAGCAATTCTTAGATTTTGGATTGATGTCTTAACTCTTGCCCTTTTTTTCCCTATTTTTTGTTCGATATAAACATTGAGTTGATTGTGACATCTACAAATTTTAATTTCTTTCCTCTTCTCATTCTTAGATTTAAGGGTAAATGACAAATAAACTTAGGGCTTGTTTGGATGAGCTTCTAAGAAAAGGTCTTTTTTCAAGTTATATTTTTTTAAAAGATCTTATAGAGAAGTAAAAGTAATTTTATGTTTGGATATCTCATGTAAAAAGGTCTTTTCATCTATTAATTATGTTTGGGTATAACAATATAAAAGTACTTTTTTGTTTATTTATTACATGAAAAACATCTTTTTTTCTTAAAAAAAAGATCTTTTAAAAAAAGATGTAAATTACAATTTCTCAAAAAAGATATTTTTTTTATTTTACTAGTGCTTTTACTTTTACTATTAGAAATTTGCCAAACACATTAAAAAATAAAAAAAGATATTTTTTCATTGAGAAAAGATATTTTTTGAACAAAATAATGGCGCCCAAACATGCACTTACTATTTTCGAGAGAACACTTAATTTTTTAACCAAAATTAGTTATGCATAATTTTCTGACAATTGAAGCTATGAGATACATAATTCTCTCAGTTCAAGTAAGTAACTCTTTAAATATTTTTCTATTTGTATAAGACTGAGATGATTGTGATTTCTACAAATTTTAATTTCTTCTGTCTTCTCATTCTTAAATTTAAGAATATAGAACAAATAGGCTAACTATTTTCTTTGTAGCATATAGGTTTTTAATTAAATTAATTATGCATAAGTTTGTTACTATTAAAAATATGAGACGCATAATTCTCTTGGCTCATGTGAACATTTATGGTCTGAAACTCTGAACTCAGTAGAACTCAAGAGTGATACCCGATTAACTGTTCTTTTTGTTTTTGGTCAACTTCAAAGCTTCATTTTTGGTCTTTTTTTTTGGGAAAACACCTTTGTTTTTGAACCACTTCAAAATATCATTTTTTTCTTTCAATGCTAATTTTATCAAAAATAGAATCTTTGAGGATCAAAATAATAATTTACTTATAAAAATTGGATTAACCAAAATTTTGAAGATACGGTTTAATTGAATAGTGTGATCAGTAGTCTGAATTTGCATGAGCGTTTTGGTATATGGTGAATTGGTGATAGCCTTGAAGATTTTGTGGTTAATTACTGAAAAAATAGTTGTAATCAACGCATTGGTCTGCTGATCTGAATTGGCAAGTTTATAGATACACCTCAGCTCCTATAAAACTAAGGGTGATTATAAAGGGTATTTTAGACGTTTCGCCTGTCCCACGTGCAATTCAAAGCAGGGATGTTACAATTCGAGCAGTGTTTCTCGCGCAGTTGCTCTGGGAATGTGAAAGAGGGTGCGGAATTTACAAATCAAATTCCGATTTTCATCGATTTTCTGATTCCTAATACTACCCTATCCTGATTCGCCGGCGCCATGAGCAACAAGAAGTTGAACCCGAATCCGGAAGAGATGCTGGCAGTCCCAGTGAAGCAGAGTGATCCGGTGGAGCTGTACCGGCCGTTACGCAAGTTGGTAACGAGAATATACTCAGAAAGCAATGCAGAGAAAGTTGAAACCGTTCTGGAAACCCTAAACAAATGCCGCAGCGACATGGTGGAGCGAGGGGACCTCTCCCTTCCCATGCAGCTTGACTGCCTCATCCACTACTTCAAATGCCTCTGCATGGTTGAGCCACTCTTCTCCGACATCTCCTCCGACGCGGACTCCGACGCCATCGTCTTTGTCTGGTACGACGCCTTCTACTCTGAGCATGAGGATGGGGTCTCCTCTCAGTGCAACAGCATCCAATTGGAGTTCTCTTCAACCTTGGCGCCATATGCAGCCAGATTGGGGCCTCTTGCGACCGCACCACCGCCCTTGGCCGTCACCTTGCAATGGACGCCTTCATTGCCGCCGCCAGATTCTTCTTGAAACTTTGGACGGTTCTCGCCGAGGAGGTCTCCGCCACCCTCGACTTGACTCCCCTCTTCGCCGAGAGTCTTCACTGCCTCTTCTACGCTCAGGCTTTGGAGCTCAAATTACAGCAACAACAAAACAACAACAGCAGTTCGGCTCTTGAAAAACATCGATGTGCCGTTTTGTTTGAATCGGTCAGTCTTGCCTCAAGATTGAATTTACGTTTTTATTTTTTCATTTTAATTTTTAATACGATGATGTAGGTTTCTGAGCATTATAAGAGAGCGTATAATCTGATACTAGGTGATCCGGCTGCAATCGAACATGTCCTCTCATTTGAGGTAACCTGGATAACTCATCTTCACAAGAAGGACAAATTCTTTCGGGAGGAGGCACGTCAGAGGCGATCATCCATCCTACCCAAATCCCTGGCACATGATTTACATGAACCACCATTCTCGTCTAGGTTATCGTGTGCTCTTCTTGATCAGGATGCAGAATCTGTCTCTGAAAAATTAGTTAGAGGGATTTGCAGGCGATTGGACCTGTGGATACCCAAGCTAGAAGGAGTGTACCTTGACGTCGTCCTTTCCGAGGACACCCATTATCGATGGTAGAAAGCTGGTGGCTAACCCATGGGACATGCCTCCTCGTTATCCAACAAATTTCGCAATCCCCTCGTCTTCCTCTTCAACTTCGTCACATATTCTGGCATTGCCTTTGAAGAAGAGTGAGCCCTTGGACCTCTACAAGTCCTTGCGCAATTACTTTGTCCTCAAATACTCCGAGAGTGTGGCAAAGAGAGTAGAAGGCCTTCTCGAATTGCTAAACAAATTGCGTAGTGAAATGCTGCGTGATGACCTCTCTCTACCCTTGCGCCGTGACTGCCTCATCCGCTATTATAAATGCCTTTGCATGATTGAGCCTTTGTTCCCCATGACTAACTCACCCAACCCACCTATCTTTGTTTGGTACAGTGCCTTCAACCCACAACAGAACTCTTCTCAGCACAACATCCATTTGGAGAAGGCCTCTGTTCTCTTCAACCTGGGAGCCCTCGGCTCCCACATTGCTCTCTCCTGCGATCTCACCACCCTCCAAGGCCAGCGGATTGCCATAAACGCCTTACAAGATGCTGCATATTAGTTCTTAATACTAACGCATGAGGCTGAGAAGGCATCTGCCACCATTGACTTGTCAATAAGCTGCACCCAGATGCTGCGCGAGATAATAACCGCTCAGATTGCTGACTTGGAATGCAGGTTTCCTCAACCTCGTTTTGTATCAGATTCTGTTGGATGTCCTGTATGAATCGTCATCTACCTTTTCAGTTGATCTTTTCTTAGCACATTTGATTTTTGTCAATCTTGATTTGTTAAATTGTTTGATTGGGATGATGTAGGTTTCTCTGCTTTATCGGAAAGCTTTTGAACTGTCGGCATTGGGGCCTTTAGCTGAGACTCGTCCTGTTAAATCCTTGATACCTAATTATCTTGGGTCTAATTTGAGAACCTGCCATAATGAATTTGCACCTATTGATGTCACTGAAGAATTTATTACAGGATATTGTAAGGCTGTACGATTTCTTTCAGGGCATTGTGGGGCTCAACACGAGTTTCCAGCGGGATGTCAACCACCATGCTTGGACCTTCTCTTCGAGGCTGGCCCTGTCATGATTAAGGATGAAAATCTTGTGGCCAACCTTAGAGGCAGTAACATTCGCATTGGAGGAGATGAGCTCCCAGGAGACCACAGTAACATCACCACAGACATAAACTAAACAAGCTTTAGGAATGAACTTTTCGTTCTTTTTTTTTTTTTGGTCAAATGGATTGGACAACCGTGAATATATTATCTTTGTAATTTTGTTTGTTGATGTGTAAATACTGAATATATTCTTTCTTATTCCTCACTAATTTGCAGTGATTTGTATGTCTCGGATATCGTAGCCTTTATTAGTAATTGTTGCATATTGGTAGATAGAAGGTATCATTTTATTAGATTTTATTATTGTTATGGCATTGCTCTCTCCAATTTGTATTTTTTTAGACCAGCATACTCAATTTTTCTTGCTTTCGAAAAAGTAATATTAACTAGTGCACAATTAATTTAGTAAATTATTGTAGTTTTTCGTAAAAGGTTTATTATTAGACTGTTAAATATTTTATTTTATTAAGTACTCAACAAATATATTAAAAACTTAAATTCTGTGTATTTTTTTTTCGCATTCTATATAATGTTTGGGTATTAAGACATTCGTTTTACCAATAAAGCAAACTATCATCCTCCAGGTTATGATCCAGCTTTTTTTTTTCTACTAAACAATTATTTTGTATTAGAATATTCGTATTTAATATAACTAAAAGAGTAATGCTACGTTAACCCAAAAAAAAAATAATACTACACATCTAAAATTTTTTATAAACTATATTCAATCAAATTAAATAATAAAATTTAAAATAATGCTAGTCATAAGTCATAACTAATTTTTGTTATATATCAATTTAATTGGACTTTGTTAACAAAAAAAATTGAATGTGTAGTATTATTCTAATTAAAAATAGAAGAATTAAGTAATCAAAATGAAAGTGTGGGTCCACTCTTTTGAGTAAATCCTAACGATGATAGTTAATCCTTTGGCTACATCGAATACATTCCCTCTTGTCATGAAAAATTCTATATAAATAATTAAATATCACGTTTCAAGCATCCTAACAGAACATAATAAAGCATATCTTTGTGACAAAATTGGATCGGAGAAAAGAAGTTCAAAAAATATCATGTACACCAGACCTGATCATCAGAAGGGCAATAACGCTCATTTGTGAACTCAACCTGCTAGAAAGATCACAAAAATTGGAGAACCAGATCAAGTCCCCACTTCATGTTCCTGTGCTTCATGGCACAACAATGGCCTTGCTTTACAATTTTGATAAGATGTGATTTATGACAGAGTGGAATCTTAGATTCTAATTGAACTCCAAAGAAAGAATCAAAGTAGTAATTTAAGTCTAAAATAAAACAACACAACTATTACCAATACAAATATACAAGGAAAGCAAGTAACTTAAGTCATTGTTCTCATTTTCTTCATCTGCAATAAAATATCCATAACCTTCATTAGCTTCTCCACCACAGCCTTCATTAGCTACTCCTCATATTCAGCAGAGATGCAAATATCCATAACGCAAAAATGACTGAGCTTTACATGTGTGTATACGGTACAAATAAAGAAATGCCATGTCAATTTTTTATAAGTGCAACACAGCATGCTACAGACAAACATTCTAAGAATAGAAGGAATAAAATAAAAAACATACAAAGGAAATGTCTTTTTTCATGAGTCAACTTATCCATTCGAGATCCACAAAATTCAAGAAGAAATAAAAGTCTGAAAGGGAACAAATGAAATGATACAAACATGCAAGTATATAGTTTTAATTCAGCAGAATAAGTAAACATATAAACTTTGAATAAAAGAAAACAGTAAAGCTAATTTTAGAAAAAACAAAAGATGCTATACTTTACAAAGACCTCTGTATTCCTTCTCAAGGCACTTGATGCATGACTTCAAGCAGTATAAATAGCAAGCCCTTATGCAGTTCTTTGTCTCTTTATTATAGTGTCCTCTGACAAGTTCATCTCCTTCAATGCCGACGTTACTACCTCTAAAATTGGAAACAATATTCCATCCATAATCTTGTAAGGGCCAACCTCGTAGAGAAAGTCCAAGCATGGTGTTTGACATCCATCTCCAAGCAGGGATTGAGCCTCACAATACCCTGAAAGAAATAGTTCAGTGACATCAAAAGGACCAGTTTGAACATGGCAGGTTTTCATCTTCGACTCAATAAATTGAGGTATCGAGGATTGAACAAGCTTCTCAGCTAAAGGTCCAAATGTCATCAGATCATGAATTTTCCGATAAAGCAGAGAGACCTACATCATCCCAATCACACAATTTAACAAATCAATATTGACATCATCAAGAAAAAATCAACTGAAAAGTTAGATGATGATACATACAGGATAACTAGGTAATGATGATCCACCACTATGGGAATGGGAATGAGGAAACTCGCATTCCAAGTAAGCAATCTGAGCGGTTATTAACTGGCGCAGCATCTGGGCGCAGCTTATTGACAAGTCAGTGGCAGATGCCTTCTCAGCCTCATGCGTTAGTACTAAGAACCAATATGAAGCATCATGTAAGGCGTCTATGGCAATGCGCCGGCCTTGGATGGTGGTGACATCGCAGGAGTGAGCAATTTGGGAGCCAAGGGCTCCCAGGTTGAAGAGAACAGAGGCCTTCTCCAAATGGATGTTGTGTTGAGAAGATTTCATTTTTGGGAAGAAGGCATTGTACCAAACAAAGATAGGTGGGTTGAGTGAGGTTGTCATAGGGAACAAAGGCTCAATCATGCAAAGCCATTTCAAATAGCGGATGAGGAAGTCACGCCGCATGGGTAGAGAGAGGTCATCACGCAGCATTTCACTACGCAATTTGTTTAGCATTTCCAGAAAGCGTTCTGATCTGTTTGCCACGCTTTCAGAGTATTTGAGGACAAAGTAATTGCGCAGGGACTCGTACAGGTCCAAGGGCTTACTCTTCTTCAAAGGAAATGCCAGAATATGTGTGGAAGACGAAGATGAGGGGATTGAAAAATTTGTTGGATAAGGAGGAGGCATGTCCCATGGGTTAGCCACCAGCTTTCCACCTTCCATAATCTTGAAAGGGCTGTACTCGGAAAGGATGAGGTCAAGGTATATTCCTTCTCGCTTGGGTATCCACTGGTACATGCGCGCGCAAATCCCTTTTACTAATTTTCCAGTGACAGATTCTGCATCATGATCAAATGAGAATGTTTTAGGTAGCTGAGATTTGGGTAGGATGGATGATGCCCTCTGAAGAGCCTCCTCCTCAAAGAATTTCACCTTCTGGTAAAGATGATCTATCCAGGTTCGGTCAAATGAGGAGACCGAATCACGTTGTATCAGATCATACGCTCTCCGATAATGCTCAGAAACCTAATTCATCATCATCGTCATCAATTCATCATCTTCTCATCCTATTGAAAATCTAAAATGTAAAATCAATCAAGAGTCAAGAGGCAAGACTGACCGATTTAAACGAAACGGCACATTGATGTTTCTGGAGAGCCGAACTGTTGTTGTTGTTGTGGAGGTGTTGCTGTAAATTGAGCTCCAAAGCCTGAGCGGAGAAGATGCAGTGAAGACTCTCGGCGAAGAGGTTGGCGGAGACGTCCTTGGCAAAAACCTTCCAGAGTTTCAAGAAGAAATTGGCGGCGGCATTGAAGGCTTCGATTGCAAGGTGACGGCCAAGGACGGTGGTGCGGTCGCAAGAGGCTCCAATCTGGCTGCATACGGCGCCAAGGTTGAAGAGAACAGCAGCCTTCTCCAATTGGATACTGTTGCGCTGGGAGGAGACTCCATCCACACGTATATAGTCAGGTTCGAAGGCGTCGTACCAGAAAAACATGATGGCGTCGGAGGAGATAGCGGTGAAGAGTGGCTCCACCATGCAAAGACATTTGAAGTAGTGAATGAGGCAGTCACGTTGCATGGGAAGGGAGAGGTCCCCTCGCTCCACCATGTCACTGCGGCATTTATTTAGGGTTTCGAGAACGCTTTCAACTTTCTCTGCATCGCTCTCTGAGTATTTTCTCGCTACCAACTCGCGTAATGGTCGGTAGAGATCCACCGGATCAGTCTTCTTCACCGGGATTGTCAGCATCCTTTCGGGATTCGGATTATCGTTGCTCATGGCGACGGCGAAGCAGGATAAGATTAGGGAGAGAATTGCGGTGGAGAAGGTGTAGCAAGCCACTCCACAAGCTCAACTAATGGAGATCAGTTACTGTTTCATGCTTATATTTTCATGTTGGAGATGTGCAGTTGTGCACCCAGTTTTTTTTTTTTATTTATTTAATTTCTTTTTTATTTTTATCATAGGATACACATTTATTTAAAAGACTGATATAGGTAAATTATAATACATATAATTGAAGGGTTTTTTTTCTAAAATAAAATAAAAAATAATTATTTTTTTAAATCCATCATTCCAACTTTAATTTTTTAAATACATATTTTGTTGGGATTTAGCCATTTAGGGCAAGTTCGTCGCACTCCGGCGAACTCTATATTTATATTTTAGAACTTCAAGGTGAGTTTGGCACACTATATAGTGTGTGTTTGGATTTTAGTCTGTAAATAAAAATTTGTATAAAATTAATTTTGTAAACTTAATTTTGATGAAAAGTAAGTTTGTGTTAGAGTGTATGTAAATATTAAAATGAATTATTGTAAAGTAAATATTGTTTGAATTACAATCAAAAGCAAAAATAATATATGAAAAATATATCAAAATATACTTTATTAAATTATATTACTTATAATTTTTTTAATACTCTCAGTACTCTTTTATTTAATACTATTTTAAACTATAAATTTTAATTATTCATGACTTTATTCTTAGTTATAATTAGTTTTTTTATTTATTTTGTTCTTTTTAATGGATCAATAATTTATATTATAACAAAATTATAATAATAAATTAATATACAAGAATTACACTTACAATTTTCAACAAAGCCAAACAAAAATATTTTTTCTATAAAAAATCAAAAGTAAAAATTTAATAAAAAATATAATTATATATTTAAAATATTTGAATATTAAAGGACTACAAGCAAGGAAGTAACTGGTAGAATTGATAAAACAAAATAAATTCAATTCTAACGTTGACGTTTAAAGAAATAAAAGCATCCAAACAAAAAGAGGAAGCGTTCAATGCACTCAAACGTGCTTCTTTTCCTTCTAACGCAAAACCAAACACAAACATAAACGTGGAGCCATTTCACTTTGTCGTTTTCTTTCAAAATCTCTCTTCCAAATTCACTTTGTTCCTCCTTTGCTTGTGAAATTCAGACTCTTGTGTACGAGATTTTTTGTCTTTCAACGTTGTGAAGTTCATTATCCACTATATCCTCAGTTTCAGGTCAGTATATAATATGTTAATTAGAGTTACTGTTTTCATGTTAGTTAGAGTTACTGTTTACTGTTTACATATTAGTTAGAATGACAGAGTTATTGTTTATATGTTAGTTAGAGTTATTGTTTACTGTTACATGTTAGTTAGGATTACTGTTTAGTGTTTACATGTTATTTAGAGTTACTGTTTACTGTTTATATGTTAGTTAGATTTTTTATATTATTGTTTCTAAGTACAATTGCTGTTTGCTGTTTATAACATGTTAATTAGTATAAGTTATTAGTTAATTGTTAATTAGTTTAGTCAGAATAGTTAGTTTAAATTGTGAGTTAGATGGTAATTAGTGGAATAATTAGTTAGATTAGATTAAAAAGAAACATGATTAGTAAAATTTAGTTTTCAGTTATTATTCATTAGTATGTTTATAGAGTTAGTTGATGGCCTCATGTAGTTGGTTTACATTTTAATTAGTAAGTTTATAAACTGATTAAGATGTAAGGTAGACAATTAGTTGTCAATGAGTTATAACTCAAATGGCATAGTCTCTTCATACTCATCTAAGAGGTTGCGGGTTCGAGTCTCCCTATCTTTGGTAAAAAAAAAGGTAGACAATTAGTTGGTTTAAATATGTCTTTTAAAAATTTAGTTAACGTGAAAGGAACTGAGTTTATTAGGCTACGAGCATACGCTTTACAGATTGATCAAGTGGTACACTTTTATCACTCTTGTTTATTATACTGTAACAAACATTGAATTTGTAATTTTATGTGTTGACCCTCTTTTATTAATTTTTTTTCCGTTCGGTAGGCGCCTCAGATCTTGCGCATCAGACAGAATTCGATGGGACGCCCGCTTGAGCAAATTAGGCCATATCTTAGGCGAGCTGGGTTTGAGCATGTGGCGTATATGGTGGAGTTCGAGCATTATTGGCCATTGTTGTCGGCGTTGATAGAGAGGTGGAGACCTGAGTCCCACACGTTTCATCTACCATGCAGAGAAATGACTATCACCCTGCAGGACGTGACCTACCAGCTGGGACTCAGGATCGATGGTGATTAAAGAGCATGGTCAGCGCAATTTGGGTGGTTGCGTCAGTTTGCTGCTCTCCTGGGATTAAGGATTACTTTTGTTATAAATGTGTAATGTACAATCAGTTAGTTATTAGAAAATATTACTTTTGTTATAATTCACAACAAAGTTCAAACAGGTTACATGGTACAAGTTATCCACCCTAAAACGACACTTAACACTAATGTCAACTAGATGATGGCCCTCCACCATCAAGAGCGGTACAAGTCCTACGCGTGTGACCAACTTGATGACCCAAACCGCACCTCTTCTCCCTGCTATACTCAACCTCATCCATGTTGTTATGAAATCTGGAGCTGACGGGGCGACCTCTCTTCACTCTCATCATTCTAGGATTGAGACAAATACAAGCCCTTTCATAGGATGGTCAATCATCCTCGTGACCTATGGATCGAAACTCTGATTTGTAAACATTGAAGACCGACTCCATGCGATACACAGGATGTACATACCACTTCTAATCATGTCGTGCATCAGAGCAAGCTACAAGAACGTGATGGCAAGGAACATGAAGTGCCTGAAAATACCCACAATCACACTTACCCTCATCAAGTAGCACTTGGTAATTTTGTTGCCTGGACCCAGGCACTGCCGTTAAGTCTTCAACCGTGAATGTAGTCCTTGACAGATCAAACTGGTAAATATTTATAATGTTCACGTGCTTCGAGTTGAATGCACTCCAAGATGTTTGTTGTCATGTAACCAAACCAACGACCTTCATCCGCATATTGTGCCTAATGTGCCTGAGGCATTTCTTTAAGCCAGTTTGTGATTGCTATATTTTTGCCCCTCAGACGGCCAAAATAATGAGCAAACTTCTGATGCGACTTCGAATACGCTCCGTTAACCAGAACCTTTTTCAAGTCCTTATTTTTTAAGTGAGTCATGAAGTTGGCAGCAATGTGTCTTATACAAAATGCCTGGAAGGCATGAGGTGGTTTTCATAAATTTTCCTCGATGTTTAGCACAACATTAATTGATTTGTGTCTATCTGAAATTACTAAGATGTTGGATTGTGGTGTCACATGTTGCTGCAAATACAAAAGAAAGAACGACCAAGCCTCCTTCATCTCACCCTCAACAACGGCAAATTCAATAGGCAAAATGTTTGCGTTGCCATCTTGAGCAATGACCATCAGTAATGTGTCTCTGTATTTACCATATAAGCGGATGTCATCAATGAAAATAAGTGGCTTGCAATACTTGAAAGTCTCAACGCACGGTGGAAACGTCCAAAAAATCCGATGAAACATGATAGTGTCGACTGAACTAGGCCAAGGCTGTGTCACAAGTTGCACCCAAGTACCTAAAACCCATCAACAGTTAGCACATATAGATGATGATTTTATACATAACTAAGGACAATGAAATGATAATTACCAGGCAAGTACATCTACATAGCGAATAACCAACGAGGAAGTTCGTTGTATGACTCCTCCCAATCGCCATATATTCTAGCAATGACTCTCTGCTTTGCAAGTCAAATCTTTCTGTAGGACATCTTGTAACCGAAGTGATTTTCCACACCTCCTTGCTGAATCCTGATGTTGATTGTTGAATCTGCTCTGACCATTGTGAATGTTAAGAGAATAATTAGAATCAAATTAGATCAATTAGTATCATTCGTATTTATATAGCGTATTTGTATATTAATTGTAGGATTCTATGCTTTTATTACTTTGATTCTTCTAGCAGCTATATATACCCCTTGTACATTGTACTTTTTCTCAGACTAAATAATACACAAAATACTTTCTTTAGATTGGTCTCTTATTTCTAACATGGTATCAAGAGCTTAGGGTTTTTTTTCCATGAAAATTTGTTCATAGTCCCCTTATTTTTCTCTTATGACAGTGCTTCTTTGGTCTCATTTTTCGATCTTCTGGACACTTTGGTTCGACACCGCTGTCACCATCGTGTTCGTCTTTTCGTCCAGATTCCAACGCCGCCAGAATCGCTGCCTGAAGCCGCCGGACGAGCCCTCACGCGCCGCCGCAACCTCGCTGCCCGCCTCCATTGTTTCTTCTTCAGACGCTTCAGGAACCGTTGGATCTTGGTGCCAATTGAACCGTCCAGCAGCCTCCACATGTCGCAACGCCAGGCATCCCAAGAACCAGTGCACGACCCGACCCGATCCGCTTGCTGACCTACGCTCTAGCTGACGTGGCTGGCATGGCTTCTTGCTCCACTCAGACGATGCCAAGTGTCCTTCATCTGCTGACGTGGCTGTTGACGTGGTGCTAATGTGGCAGACAAGTGGGACCCTCTCTAAGATTTTTGGGTAAGCTCTTTCCGATTCTGCACTTCGATTTCTCATTTTCTGCTCCAAAATTGCCGTTTTATCTCCTCTCTTTCATCTCTGTGACTACTATCATGGAAAAGCCAGATGTTTTTGCTGCCACAGATAGAAAGGGTAAATTCTGTCGAAAATGTAACCGTTCTAGGCACCTCTTCTCCGACTGTCCTTCTGTTGAATGTCACACATGCCACCAAAAAGGTTATATTAGCTACTATTGTTCACAGCTGTTCTGCCATTATTGCAAGCTCTCGATACATTTCATTACTGTCTGTCCTACTCGCCCACCACGTTCTGATCCAGTCAAGTGTCATCCTTGTCCCAACTTCTCCAAGATTGTGCCTGCTTCTGTTGTTGCTGCTACTACTGAATCTACCACCTCTGCACCTTTCAACCCGTCTCCTGTCTCTCTATCTGATATTGCGTCTCTTCTTCAGCATCTTCTCTCTCTTTCTGGTAATACCCCTGTTGCTTTTTTGATCCCTCTAGGTAATTCTAAATGGTATTTTGACTCAAGTTACTTTAATCACATGTCTCCGTTGCATAATATTTTCTCGTCTCTATCTACCATTACAAATGGACCTTCTGTCAATACTGCAAATGGTTCCCTCTATCATGCAACACACAAGAGTTCTATCTCCTAGTCGACTGTTAATCTTCCTAGTACTTATTATATTTCCAAAATAAAATTTATTCTTATTTCTGTTGGTCAACTTGTTGATCTGGGTTTTGATGTCACTTTTTCCGTTTCTGGTTGTTATGTACAAGATCTTCGGACGGGACAAATCATTGGGACTGAATGTAAGGTCGGAAGGTTGTTTGAACTCGAGAATCTTTATATTTCTCCTGTACCAAATCTCTGTGCTGCTTCTTCTCCCTCTACCCTTCACTTATGGCATCAACGTCTTGCCCATACCTCCTTAGGAAAATTGGGTCCTCTTGTGTCTCATGGTGTTTTGGGTCAGGTTCCAAATGAATCTTTTGATTGCATTTCTTGTCAAACTGCCAAACAACCTACTTTATCTTTTCACAATAATTCCTCTCATGGTTGTTCTCCTTTTGATCTCATTCACTCTGATGTTTGGGGTCCGGCTCCCACTGCTTCTATGGGTGGAGCTCGATACTTTGTCGTTTTCATTGATGATTATTCATGTTTTACATGAGTTTATTTGATGACTAATCGCCATGAGTTACCTCACATCTATATTAAATTTGCTACTATGATTAAAACTCAGTTTTCTAAGGTCATTAAGGTTTTTTGACGTGATAATGCTATGGAATACCGTGATTCCAAACTCTTAACCTTTCTTGTAAAATGGGGTACTTTGTCTGAGTTTTCTTGTCTTGGTACGTCTCAACAAAATGACCGAGCTGAACGCAAATATCGTCACATTCTTGACTCTGTCCGTGCAATGCTTCTTTCTTATTCGTGTCCTGAGTGTACTTGGTGTGAAGCTATTATTACTACTGTTCATGTTATCAATAGACTCCCTTCTTCTGTTCTTGGTAACGTTAATCCCTTTGAGCTCTTTATCATACCTCCCCAGATTATAGTTCTCTTCAAGTTTTTTGTTGTGTCTGTTTTGTTCTTCTTCAGCCTCATGAACATAGTAAACTTGAACATCGGGCCCGTATATGTTATTTTTTTTGTTATGACACTGAATATAAGGGTTATCGTTGTTGGGATCCTCTCTCTAAATGTATTCGTATATCTCGTCATGTTGTCTTCTGGGAGCATCACATGTTTTCTCTGTTCTCCTTCATCCTTTGAGTCTATTCCTCCTACTCAGTCATCATTTTTCACTAACCCCAATGTTGATCTTTTCCTAGTCATGATTCTACAGGTTCTATCTCGAGTCACCCTCCACAGCCTCCTGTTCTTCCGCCTTCTCCATCTCCCGATGATTCCATATCGAACGACGATCTTGCTCCTACTGTCATGCCTCCTCCTCCAACTTGTTATTCTAGAGTAAGAAATACACCTCCTTATCTTCTTGATTATCATTATTTTTCTACTATTCTTCATCAACATGAACCTGAGTCATTCCGAGAAGCCTCCACAAATCCACATTGACAACAAGCAATGTAGGAAGAAATAGAGACACTTGAAAAAGCACACACTTGGGATTTGGTTGATCCTCCTTCCAATCAAAAAATTGTGGGAAGCAGATGGGTATACAAGATCAAGACCAATTCTAATGGTTCTATTTACCATTATAAGGCACGGTTGGTTGCTCAGGGTTGTACGCAAGAGTATGGTATTGACTATGAAGAGACATTTGCTCCTGTTACATGTCTTGTAAGACCCATAATTTTCGGAAAAATATAAAATATTATTATGAGTTAATTTCAATTTATTTATTCATTAAAAACTTTATTTTTAGAAATTATTTTATTAAAAGTAATTAAATCAAGTTTTGACAATTAAATTAGAAATTTTACTTAATTTTATAATTATCGAATAATTTTCTATATTTATATTATGCAGCTAAACAGTTGTAAAGGAATAATAATTTTATACAATTTAGTTAAATAATTGAGATTCTAAAATTTAATACTTTAATTTTATAAACAAAGAAAATTAATTATATTATCTTTAATTTTAAATTAAAGTATTTGATTAAAAGTCAATTAATAAATTAATAATCAAATAACATTTTAAAAATAATTTTAATAGATTAAATTCAGTTTTTAATTAATACTCTATATCCTAATTTGATTAAAATTAAAATAAAACCCTAATTTTTCTACCTTTCTTAAGACTACCCACCGCCATTAACCCTCCTTCCCCAAAATCCAATACTCAGCAGCCTCAAACCAAAGAAAGAAAGAAAAAGAAAGAAAGAAAGAAAGAAAGAAGGAAAAGGATGAGAAGAGAGGGGAGTCGCGGAAAGGGAGAAGGGGAAAAGAGGGAGACAGCGCCGGTGGGCATCACTGCCACTGTCGCCGCCGCTGTGCCGTCAGGAGGGAGATCCGAGGGAGAGAGAGAGCATGGAGTTGAGGGAGCAGAGAAGCACGCCGCCACCTCCAGACGCCGTTGCCGCCGCCGTTCGCGAAGAGGGAAGAGAGAGCTCGCGGATGAGAGAGGGAGCGTCGCGCCAGCCACTGACCTTGCGTTCGTCGTCATCTTTGCGAGACTCATGTCGTCGCCGTCATCTCGCCGTGAAGTCCGTCGCCGCGTCGCCGCCAGGAATCCGAATGTGAGAAATTAGCGATCGTTGTGTTTGCCTCACTGATCTGCGATTTGTAATTAGCAATGAAAGCATTAGTTGCTAGGCGGTAGCTAATCCGTCACAAATTATATGTTGCGTCAGATTAGCGATGATTTTATGACTCTTTTTGTGGTAGCTAATCAGTCATATTCTTGTAGTGTCCTCAGTCATCCCCAACTGATGTTTTTTGTGACAACCGCAGTGATATTCAGATTGCCTATAATGATGTGTTTCATGAATGCACCAAAAATATTAAGAATGATTGTCACTTTGATCGGCAACATATCCTTATTAATGCTGTTAGTCTCATCGCTGTTGGCACACTGGACCAGACTGTTGATATCTTCACGAAGGCTCATCATCTGATTCATTTTCGGACTCTGTTATTCAAATTCAAGATGGTATCCTTAGCTCCCACTTGAGTTTGAGGGGGGATGCTAAGAGAATAATTAGAATTAAATTAGATCAATTAGTATCATTCGTATTTATATAGCGTATCTGTATATTAATTGTAAGATTCTATGCTTTTTTTACTTTGATTCTTCTAGCAGCTATATATACCCCTTGTACATTGTACTTTTTCTCAGACTGAATAATACACAAAACACTTTCTTTAGATTGGTCTCTTATTTCTAACAGTGAAAATGTGTTTAGCAATCACCTTTGAATTCAACCTACGATGGTCTTAGTCCATGGATGTTTGCATGCAAGTATGAGGACCATTGTATCTCCTAACCTTCCATTTTTCTTACTTTCTGTGATATGATATGCTGTGCTCCAAGAACAATCTGGCTTGAACTAGATACACAGTACATTATACCTCAACTGGTCACTCTACTATTTTATACTCTACAACCCTCTTGATGTTGTACCTCTTAATTGCCAACATGACTTCTTCCTTGTTCTGAAATTGTTGTCCAACCTCGAACTCATTGCTTGGATCCTCTTCGAGACTTCCGTGGGTAAACGCCAATCTGAAGTCATTGCATCAAGATTTAACCCGGAGAAATGATTCGGCCGGTCATATGGTCGAGAAATGGCAGGCTGTGTCAGAGCGATTTGTGTGTCACCGTAATAGTTCATCTTTTCTTCCTCATCACCATCATCAGGAATTTCTGTTGGTTCATTATCAGCACCATCTCCATCATTGGGATTAATTTCATACTGATCCATCATCGAATCCCTGATAGCAGAACTCTCATGACTTTCAACATTATCTTCCATCATGTCAGCATTACCAACTTCAACGTTAGAGCCCTCTTGACTACCTTCAGGTGGCATATTTAGATCGACCATCGTCCTTCTAATATTTCGTCTAACAGCTCCACTTAACGGACTATCGTCGACAGTATCCACAGATGATCCTCGTCCACCCAACTCAACGAGGAACACGAATAATTCCAACAGATGAACATTTGTCCATCGATTGTGCCAGGACCTTATGAGACGTACGTCATCGTCGTCACGTAACCGATACTTAATTCAAAACAAAAAAAACATTTCTCAAAACTGTGGTCTAATAAACACAATAACAACAGAACCAAGACAACTATGACATACCTTTTATAAACATAATACCTTTTATTAACTTAATTAATTAAATTAGCATAAAATAAGAAAGAGATGATCAATCGGATTAAATAAATTAAAAAATATTGCTGAGCAAAATAAATGTCACAATTATATAACTAATTTGAAAAAAATCAATTCAATCCATTCAAATTTTTATTTAAAATAGAAAATTAAAGATTACCAATAAATAAAAATGAATGGAATATAATAAAGAATAATTTTGGTAGTATAAATAATTAAATTAAATTATTATATACAACTTTTACTTTTACCTTATTATAATTTAAGTTAACATTAATGGTAAAAAACTAATTTTAAATAGCCCTAATTTGTATTTTACAACATAATTAAAGCACAATTCATATTTTTTTATTTTGTGCTTAATCAATATTTTTTAAATTTTTTAGTTAAGTCTTCTGTATTTTATGATTGATAAATTTTCTTTACAAAACACAAATTTGTCATGAATTATTAAAATCATAATTAATTAAGAAAATCAAGAAAAAATTATAAAAAATCAAATAAAAGATAAAAAAATAGAGTAAAAATTTATTTTGAAACTAAAAATTTGTCAATTGTACTAGAAATTCTAAAAATTTGTATCTTATTATATAATCAATTTTGTTATCCATTTCAACTTTATTACCCCTTTGTATCCAAAAATATATATAATGTCACACTTATTTTAGAAAAGATGAAACTCTTTAAATACATGGTATAATGTATAATTTAAGAACAATAAGATAAAAAATATCTAAAATTTTATAATAGTATTTGAAATTTCAATGATGATAATACAAAGAGTTTAAATCTATCAAATAAATTCAATAGTTAGCCTTTGTAAGACCCATAATTTTTGAAAATTTTTATTGTGAGTCAATTTTAATTTAAATTTATTTATTCATTAAAAACTTTAATTTCAGAAAATATTTTATTAAAGCTAATTAAATCAAGTTTTGATAATTAAACTAAAATTTTTATCTAATTTTATCATTAGTGGATAATCTTTTATATTTAAATTATAAAATTAGTAATTTAATAANTAGAGTATTTATTCAAAAATAATTTATAATTGATGAACAAATAATATTTTTATATATAATTTTGTTGAATTAAAATCGATTTTCAATTATTCTATTATCCCTATTTTTTTTAAATTACTAAACTACCCTAACCCTGACCTCACCCTAATTTCAAAATACACCCACAAAATTCTAGGCTAAAAAATTTATATATGATTAATTTTAATGTGAAATACAAAAGTTTTTTATTATTTTAGTGTTTTACATAATTGTGATAATAGCACAAAACGTCATTGGCGTTTTATAATAAAAGATTTTAATTATAAAAGAATAAAACATCACTGACGTTTTGTAATAAAAAATATTATTTTAGTTATAAAAATACAATGACGTTTTGTAAATAAGCATAGCAATGTTTAACACATAGTTTAGTCCATCATGGAGGATTTCACACTTAGTAATACAATATAAAAGATAAAAAGTTCCAAAACTCTAACCTAACCTCCTTTCCTTTTCTTCCCTAAACACACACACAACCCCAACACACGCACACAGTAAGAAAGAAAGAAACAAAGGGAGAGAGAGAGCGAATAGGAGAAAAGGGAAATAGAGAGAGGAATCCGAGAGAGAACAGAGGAGGTGGAAGGGCTGCTGCCTCGCCGCGCCATGTCGCGTTGCCGTCCAGCCGCGTCGAAGAAGGAGAGGCATCGCCGTCACCGTCGAATGGGCCAATTGAGGGAGAGTGCGAGATGAACGGGAGAGCTCGCGATGGAGAGAGGGAAGATGCCGCCACTGTACGAGTCGCCGTCGAGCTCGCCGAGCAGAAGCTTGTCGCCGCCATTCACGCATCTATCGCCGTCCGAGGAGCTTCCATGGCCGCTGCCGTCGAGCTCACAAGTGAGAGAAAGAGAGTTCGCATGTGAGAGAGGACGGTGTTGCGTCGTCGTTCGTTGTTGCGCAGCCACCGCCATGCCTTGTCGTCGTCGCCAAAGCCGCCATCGTCGCCACGTCTCACCGCCGAAGGGGAGTCTTGCCAACGCCATTGCCGAAACCAGGCCAGATTCACCGGTAACTGCTTCTTCCTTTCTTGAATTTGTTCCATTTTTATTTTGTTCCGCTATTCTGATTTTGTTGGTGTCTTTGCTGCCACTACTATTGTTAGAGGCTGTCGCGGCGTCGTTAAGGTGCTTCGAAGGGGGAGACACGTGACAAGGAGTTGGAATTACTGCTGTCACACTGCTGCTGAGGGCCAGCCACCGCGCCGAGCTTCTGCCACCGTCAGGTCTACCGTCTGGTCACCATGTATTGCGCAGGTGTAGCCGGAATCACTGCCGGAGCTGCTGCCGCTTCGTTCATCCTTTCTTTTTGCGGTGAGTTGTTTTACTCCAAAAGCTCTTTATTACTATTTCGATATATGTCGCTGAGGTTTTGTGGCGTTAGTTGCTATAAGATTGAGTTTCGATTATTATATGTTGCGATTAGAGTTGCTGTGATTGCTGCGAAAATGGGTTAGAACTGAGGATGCGGCTGCCACCGTTGCGGGCCAAGAGAAATCAGAGTTTTGTCACGTAATTGAGTCACGAACGAGGTATGGGTGCTTTTCTTAAACTCATTTTATTTCAAAAATTATTATAAATCGATATTAATGCAATATATATTTTTGTGATTTCGTAAGTCTTATGGATTGATTTGAGTTGCTTTGAACCATTGTAATTGTTTGTTGTTGAATTATTGATTATTTGAGAAGATTGAATACTTTAGGTTATTGAATGATTTTTGTTAAATTGGTGGTTGCCGAATTGATTTTTTGAGATTTTAAAATAGTTTGCTATTGGAAATGAGTCTGAGTTGTTAAAAAGGGTTTGAGACATTGGATTTGGATTGTTGATTTATCGGAAATGATTTCTGAGAATTGAAATTGATTTGAGATATTGGAATTGGTGTGATTTAGAAATGATTTAAAGGAGTTTGAGGAATATTTGGATGGGATTCGAAAAGAGTGGCAAAGTCCAAGTTTTAGGGGAGGTACTACCAAAATTTCTATAAAATTTGGGACTTGTTTGAAATTTTGTTCAGAAAATTATGAATTTAAGAATTATATTATTTTACTTGAATTATTTTAAGAAAATGATAAAGTACTAAATTGGTCCCCTATATTTGTGCATAATCCTGTTTTGGTCCTTAAAGTTTAAAGTGTGTTATTTGAATCCAAAAAAGTTTCATTTAGCTTCAACGTAGTCTCACCCTGATGTTAAAGTTAAAAAATTAATGGAATATCTTACATGACAGCAGTACAAGAACAAAGTCGATAATCTGGAGAACAAGTACAAGTTCCAAAGCCACAAAATCAACTGTGGATGCATCAATATATGTATTTATCATTCTCCTTAGTTCTATAGAAAATATTTCATTTACATTGTAAGAAAAATAACTCCGCCTATGTTACACTTGCGGTACATAGCCGGTCCCAAGCCCGGATAAAGGAGGAGGGTTGTGTTAGGTCTTCGGCAACCAACGTAAAAATATAGCCGAACCCCCCATGACATGAATCAAAGACATTATTGCGCTAAAGCTAGGTCGTTACCCGGAAGTAACGCGTCGTATGGCTCGAGTACGGTGTCAAAGCAAGAGCCGCTGCATCGGTGCCCGGATGTAGTGTTAAATGAGCAAGGGT
>NC_029779.3:48155986-48156413 GCF_000817695.3 Arachis duranensis
CAGAGAATGCTTTAAAGAGTGGTCTTTATGCCGCAATGCAGATAACTGGGAAAAATATAAGGCGGCTAAGAAAGAGACAAAAGTGACTGTAAGTGAAGCAAGAACAAGAGCATATGAGGGTCTCTACCAGTCTTTGGGCACGAAAGAAGGAGAAAAAGGTATATATAGGATCGCAAAGAGTCGAAAAAGAAAAATAAGAGATTTGGATCAGGTTAAGTGCATAAAGAATAAGGATGGAGAGGTGCTGGCTCAAGAGGAGAAGATTAATGAAAGGTGGAAGAGCTACTTCTACGAGTTATTTAATGAAGGACATAAGACTCTTTCGAGCCTTGGTCGGTTATGCACAAGGGAAGAAAATCAAAACTTTGACTATTATCGAAGAATTCGAGACTTCGAGGTAAAAGAGGCTCTAAAGCAGATGAAAAAT
>NC_029779.3:48157223-48161010 GCF_000817695.3 Arachis duranensis
TATCGCACCGCTATAAGACCGGCTATGCTTTATGGTACGGAGTGTTGGGCGGCTAAAGGGGAGCACGAACATAAGTTGAGTGTGGCAGAGATGAAGATGTTGAGATGGATGAGTGGTCATACGCGATTGGATAAAATAAGGAATGAAGATATAAGGGAGAGAGTTGGAGTAGCACCTATTGTGGAAAAGATGGTTGAATCGCGTCTCAGGTGGTTTGGACATGTGAGAAGAAGACCGATAGAACATCCAGTCAGGAGGGTGGATGAGATGGAAGATGGACAAAGGGCGAAAGGCAGAGGAAGACCTAAGAAGACCATCCATGAGGTGGTCAAACGAGATCTACATGTAAACGGTCTCTCTGTAGACATGATACATGACAGAGCACAATGGCGTCGTTTGATTCATGTAGCCGACCCCACTTAGTGGGACAAGGCTTTGTTGTTGTTGTAAATTGTAAGAAAAATAATAAATAAATGTATTGATGCATCCACGAATGATTTTGTACCTTTGGAGCTTGTACTTGTTCTTTAGATTATCGACCTTGTTCTTGTACTGCTGTCATGTAGGATATTCCGTTAATTATTTAATTTTGACCTCACGGTGGGACTACATTGAAACTAAATAAAACTTTTTTGGATTCAAATAGGACATTTAAACGTTAAAGACTAAAATAGGATTACGCCTAAACATAAAAGACTGATTTAGTACTTTACTCTTAAGAAAATAATGAATTATGTTTTGAATAGAATTCTTGGGAAGAGAATTATGATTGAGATTTGATAATAATGATGATTGAATTTGAAAAGGATGATGAGGATTTATTTTGAAGTATGATTTGTGAATGAATGTATGTTTGTGATACTTGGACAGTAGCAAGTATTGTGGTTTGTCCTGCTTACTCTGGGTCAATGTTTGAGATACTTGGGCAGTAGCAATGATTGTAGTTTGTCCCGTTTGTTCCAAGTTAAGCTTATAAACACCTACCTAAGTAGTAGCAACAGTAGTGATTATTCCACTTGTTTATGATTGAACGGGTAGTAGCAAGAGGGATTGTGGCTCAGCCCTGCTTGCTTCGCGAAGGGTGTTTTTGTCCAATGTTAGCTACCAGGATATGTCGGAGTTGGCTATATAACCGACAGATGATATCGTCAGCCATAGGACAAACATGTATCATATGCATTTGTATACTTTGGTTGAGTTTGATTTTTTTTTGTTTGCCTAATTGTTAAACTGTTATTAATTGCTATCTGAGCTATATGCTGTAACTGCTATCTATACCTGTGTTTTTTTATCTGTTTTGTCTGTGTTTGTTCTGATGTGATACTTTTGAGATTATTGGTGATGAGATGATGATTGTGTTGATTGAGTATGAAATGGGCTGAAGACTGTGATTGGTTTCTGATTGAGTTGTTAGTAAAGTATGAAAAATCAAGCTGGTTCAGTATAGACTTAATAAACCTATACTTGGAATAGGTTGGTCATTCATACAGTCAAGGAAACTGATTGTGATTTTTCTTACAAGAAAAGAAGAGTTTTGGATTTCTGAAAAATTAAATATTGTTTCTTTGAAAAGGTTTTGGATGATTAACAATTGGTTTTAAAAAGATTCATAAGACGAACGATAATCAGTGCAATCAAAAAATAGTTTTTTTTTAAAACATCATCTTATAACAATTCTTAAATCCTCTACTGAGAACTCTTTCGAGGACGATGTTCTCACTCCCCTACAGAAATTCTTTTTTAGTGACAGGTTCAGAAAGCTTTAGCGCAAAGCCACGACCGACTACAGAGCTTTAATGTATATATGTGTTTTCATTTTTTGTATTTAGTTTAGTCCTAGAATTTAATTTCCCCTCGACATTTATTGTTTGGTTATTAGAGGGGTAGGATTTGTGATTGATGAATTGTAAATAAGTCTGTGTATTTATTTTTTTGTGAATGTGATATATGACTATGTGATTTTAAAATATAGACTTTTCGCGTTATTAATTAAAGACTTGGTTCATATTTATGAAGGCTCGATATTAAATAAATATAGTAACAAATTAAAGGATTAGAGGTAAGTAACACCTAAACTTTTAGTACGATTATGAGGTGTTAAAACTAAGGGTATTACACCCTTTGCACGTCTTATTTAAATTTAAAATTTAATTTATATCTTGGTTTTATAAGGAGATTTATAATTAGAGAAGAAAACAATAAAATCATTAATAATAATAATAATAATAATAATAATAATAATAATAATAATAATAATCATGCTGAGGAATGATGTTGCTACTTTAGGCTTCTAACTTCCGTCTTTGGCCATTGTTTTTTTCTTTTTCTTGCTTTTTTACTTAAATGATTAGGTCATAAAAAAAATAAAAATTCAAGAAAACGAAAACAACAAGTTCAATAGTAACTATACAAATCAAAATATAAAAGAGAAAACAAACTATTATATGATAGAATTAACATGAGTACATTTTATCATTAAATAAACAAAGTTAACGCAAAACAAAAATACATGTAAAGAGAAAAAAAAGAGTTAAAATATCCAAAGTGATAAAAAGATTATAAAACAATGAATTTTTAATTAAATTAAATTGTATTTATTATTATTAGAAAGGGTAAGAGAGAGCATTAGAAAAGGTTTGTGTCTATTCAAGTTGTGTAGAATGATACAATATAAAAGGGGATTTATAGGTGCTAAGAGAATCGAAATAATAAAGACATAATATCCTATAATAAATATTCAGATATGTTAAATAATGTTAATTGATCTAATTGATCCTAATTATGTCTAACATCCCTCCTAAAACTCAAGTGATAACTTGAGTTTGAAACTTATTTGAAACAACTAAATAAAAAAATACTTAAATTGATAGAACGAATGCAGATGGAACTGCTTGAAGAAAGCGCAGACAGAACTGTCGAAAGGAAGCGCAGACGAAACTGTCGGAAGGAAGCGTATACAGAACTGCCACAAGGAAGCACAGACGGAACTGCCAGAAGGAAACGCAGACGGAACTATTGGAAGAGAACGCAGACGGAACTACCGCAAAAGTGGCCAACTTCAAAAAAATTGCTGAAAATATGGCAAACTGTTGAAAAAACTGTTGAAAAGTGACAAAGTGCGAAGAGATGACAAACTATCGGAAGGTGACGAAAAACATATGGTTTCTCCATGAGAATAAGTAGTGGACGAGCTAATCGGTGAGATTAGAAAAATATCAAAGCATTGACAAAAGAGAAGGAAAAAATGGCACGGAAGAAAAGTATGAAAAGTATGGTGATTTCGCCAAAAGAAAATCAACTTATCCTCCTCAAGGAGGATATAATGACTCTGATACCATGTTAGAAAGGAGAGAGGGAGCAATAAGAAAAATGTTTATGAGTATTCAAGTTGTGTAAAATGATACAATATGGAAGGGTATTTATAAGTGATAAGAGAATTAAAATAATAAAGATGTAATATCCTATAATAAATATTTAGATATGTTGAATAATGCTAATTGATCTAATTGATTCTAATTATACTCTAATAATTATATTCAATTCATTGATATACATAATATTAAATTGTGTGATACTTAAATATCTAATTAAATCACTTAGTTGATATAATTAAGTCAACGTAATGAATTGTATTTAATGAGTTAAAAGAAATAAATTAGAAAATACCCTTAAAAGCATGCGACGTCAACTTTATCATTAATTGCAAAAATCTGATTTTTATATAATAAAATAGATAGATAGAATAGATAGAATAGATTTTTCCTTAATCTATACCTAGTTAAATTAC
>NC_029779.3:48161054-48183354 GCF_000817695.3 Arachis duranensis
GATCGGATTGAAAAATTGAGACGATTACGTAACAAAAGTCTGCCTAACCTATACTGCTTAAACTACAGATTTTAGTGGGACCGGACAAATTTTCCGATGAACAGGATGTGTTTTTGGTAAGGGAGTATTTTTATAACTTTTTTTTTGTCAAAATCCAACTTTTTCTCAACCCGACCCAACCCAAATAAGCTATGAAACCCTACCCGCCATAAATCCCTGATTGACAGCCTCCTTACCACTCGACTACTGAGTTACTCCCTGGATCTCACTCCATCCCACTCACAAGTCACAACACAAAGCTTCTCCACCCATAGTCACTCACTCCTCACACTCACAAGTCACAACAGCTGCCGCTGACCTCTCCCAACCGTGCTGCGTCCGGCGCCGTCGCAGTCTCGCACATCCTCACGCTCGCACCTCGCAGTCTCGCACAGACGGCAAAGTCGCACCCAGCAGTCGCGGCGCTCCTCGTCACCGTCGCTCCTCGGTCCTCCTGGGTCTTAGTCACCGCCGCTGCTCCGTCTAGCCGTCGTCGCCGCTGATCGTCGGTCCTGGGCTCCTGGGTCCTGGCCATCGGCGATGCTCGTCTGTCCTCTCGCTCTTTGGGTCTGCTCGTCTGTCCTCATCGCTGCTGCTCCTCGCTTCCTCTGTCCTGTTCGTCGGCTCGTCGCTGCTGTTATTCTGAATTTCTGGTATGTTAGTTTTCTGGCTTCGGTTTTAGGTCAGAGATTTAGGTTTGTTTGCTGTGTTTTGTTTTATTTGATAATGGTTGAGTTTTGATTAAATCAGAATTGTTGATACTTGTTAAATCAAAATTGTTGATACTTGTTTTAAAATGGTTATGAGTTTTGATTAAATCTGATGCAGATTCATATGTTGTTTGCTGTTTTTTGTTTTGTTTGATAATGGTTGAGTTTTGATTAAATCAGAATTGTTGATACTTGGTATAAACTATAAAATATTTTACACAGTTGCTCCATTATATCTGCTCATTGTCACACACTCAACTCTCCGTCTCTCGTCTTCAGGACCAAAAGCACGTTGCCCTCCCACAACGGCCAACACATCAAGATCGGCCAGAAAGGACTTTCAGCGGCAGGGGCCAGGGCGGCGTAGTCAACGGCGGCGCAGGGCTGGTTTGTCGTCAACCACGTGGCGGGTGGTAGGGTCCGGCGGTGGCGTAGCCAACTGTGGTGCGGGGACTGGGTTGATATCAACGGCGTTGGCGTAGCCAACGGTGGTGCGGGGACTGGGTTGATATCAACGGCGGTGCAGGTGGCAGAGGCGGAGGTGGAGGACGGGTGTCGGCTGCTGTTTGGTTTGATTTTTTCAAAAAAAATTATACAAACCAATTATTTGTAAAATTTTCGATTTGGTTTGGTTTTTTGGGCTCTACGTAATTTAAAAACTGACAACTCTAGCGCCATCGCCTCCCCATAAGACACCTGACTCTACCTTCACCTCTGCCCTGCACCGCCATTGATGCCAACCCAGCCCCTGTGCCGTTGACTACGCCGGCCCCCGGACCCTGCCACCCGCCGGCGCTGACCACGCTGGCCCCGGCCCCTGCCATTGACTTTATTGTTGCTTAGGAGAGCCTTGCAAGTTTGTTTGAAGGTACACTTAGCATTCCGAAAATCGCACAATGGTATGTCTTATGTTGGACCTGTTACTACTAATGGATTGTTATCTTATATTATATCAGCCCAACAAAAGTAAATATACATAGCTGTACATAGCTGTTAGCCATATTTTTCAGCTTAGGGACCATTATAAGAGTGCTAAACTTGCTTCCAAACTCAATTCCTCATGGAATTAACAAAAGTGGTCTTTGGGTATTATTGTTATTTACTATAATATGAATTATTAATCACATTAGAAAGACCAAATTAAATAAAAAAAACTAACTATACAAGTCATATTAGAGTCATAAGTAGTGGAAAATTGTAGTCAAAGAATACTAAAAATATCTACTAGAAAAGGGTATTTTCCTCTCTAATTTGTTTTCTATTTTTCCTCTTTCAAAATAGTAGATTAGGTATTTTCTTTGACTGGAATGTGGAAGAAAGTACTCTTTCATTCTAACAAATGCCCTCGTTTTCTTTCCTTGTTTGAGATCAATTAATTGTTCTTGTTTAAAACTATTGCTTCTGTTGTTACTCAAATCTTTCTAAATTCGTTGTTTGTATTTGCACAATTTTCCTGATGTGTTGCTGCATCCATTGATGAGTTCTGTATTCTTCATTGCAGTTTTGGAAGGTAGACCCTTGTTAGAGGTTATGTTTTCTCCTCTTTTGCCTAGTTAGTTTTGCTCAAATATTTTGGCAAATATTAATGGGATCCATGTAATCACATAAATTCTCAACATGGTTGTTCCTGGAATCAAAGGACTCATATATAGTTCTTTAAAATTGGGTAATTTAATATCATTCTTAATTGAGTTTGCCTCTTTATTAATTCTTTTTCTTCCAATTTTCCATTTCTGGTTTTGTTGACTAAATTTTACATATCATCTGATCATGTGGTTTTCTTACCTAACCTGGTTGGAGGTTTACTTCTCGTTTTGTATTGTTGATTTATGACTATTCATGATTAAATGAGTTTGATGCCATCTAGTAGAGTAATTTTTCTTCTGATGTCACTTTACTTGTTAGTTATTCAAATTTAATCAAAGCAATTTGTTTGAATGCATTTTTTTGTTCTTGAAATTGCTTACCTCTCATTCTTCCATCAATTGATTATTACTTCACATGTTTATATCATATATATGTATCATTTGCATTTTTTTTTCTTGGGTATCAGATTTAGGTATTATCGATATAGGTGAGTCATGTGATCATTGACTACTTATAAGATATGAGTGCGTTTGTTTCACTCTTTCTTTTATATTATAACCCATTATTTGCAGGCCTATGATAAACAGAGTCAGAGATCAATTAGCTGTGGGAGAAGTTTATAAGATGATTTTTTTTCTTTTTTTTTTTTTTTCGTCATGAATCATGGCTCTTATAGGGTAACTAGCATGATTTCATGTTGATTTTCCAGTTTAAGACCACTGGTAACCCCTGCAACTTCTGATTTTATACCTAAACTTGGATTGAAAATTACTCCATTTGTTGAGTTTTAACAAATTACTCAGGATTCTGATTAATTAGTGGGTATGCTTTATCCTTTTTCCCCCTAATGTTTTCTTTATTTGTTTCTCTCGGATTTCTGTTAATATTTCTTATACTTTTGTTTCTTGAATATCATTTTTTAATAGCTGTTATGGGTTTCCACTTATATCAGATGTTATGAGTTTTGAGGTTTTAAAATTTATATTTTCTTTCCTTATCTAAATGTCTAAATTATTTGCTGTTTTGGGTTGAGGATTCAGTGTGCTGAGTATGTGGATCAACTTAATGTATTTGATATCATTTAAGGAGACATTTGAGAGAGCACTTACTTTCCTGTTCATCTCTGTGGTCCTGGCAAATTTCGTTAGCTTTTTGGTTTATTTTTTGTCTAAGGTCAGAGTTTCAGGATTCAACATTTTGATGTGCTGGTGAAATACTGGTCCCATTTTATTTTGTTGCCTTTTATATTCAATGAGAATCTCCCTATTGCCTCTACAGAAGGGATCTTTAAACTTAAAAAGTCTATTTTTTGTACGGTTTAGTTTAAAGTGTATTTGTGCTAATTTGTCAATTTTTTTACCCCAAAGCTACCCTAAATTCAGCAAGAAGCCTCCTCTGCTTCTCCGACTGTGTGTTGCCACTTGCCACAAGATCAGTTCACGACTCTCTTTCAAGGTGAATCTCACTGAATGGCTTTATGCTATAATTACATAAAATTTTCATTGAGCAATGTTATATGAGCAACAAAATTTATCACTTTTGACCAACATTTTGCCAATTCTAGACACTATAGACTAATTCTAAACCTTAAACACTAAACTCTAAATTCTAATAGTTAAAAATAAGGTGTTGGCCCAAAGTGTTGGTTAATATTGATAAAAAGTGTTGGGTCTCTAACATTTCTCATCCATTTTTCTTTTCTAATTTCTTATGGTTTTGTGCTATATCTTTTTTTACTATATTATTGTTACTTGGTTGTGATTAATGTTCTATGGTTTTGGTTGAATGAGAACTACCAACTTCACTAGTTTTAGTCTTTTAGATGGCTCTGGCTTTTTATCTTTAACTATTGTATTTTTTGCATTCTACTTTAGTTAAGTTAGTCATGCTCGATAGATTATTCTTAGTTCAATTCTTAGTTCTTTTGGTGTATTTAAATTCTAATCTCATGAATGAAATGGAATGGAATGTTGTAATTTTTTAAGATAGGTAATTCTTCAATTGTAGCTATGAAATAAAAAAATGGCATTGAGTTATAAAATTGAGAAAAAGAAGCATTTCTGTGAAATTTAATATATAATGGACAATTTTTGGTTGGTGCTACATAAGTAATCTAAACACACTTTCAGTCTTGGTTGGATATGGAATTCTATGATTGTTAGAACTTAGAAACAAATTTGGTGTAGCCTATGTTGATATTTCTTTTAAGTTTTATCTTTATAGCATGCAAGAAATGAAAAGGGTATTTCATCATCTAGCTTTTCAGTTGATATTTTTTCTTAGCGCAATTGATTGATGTCAATCTTGATTTGTGAAATTCTTTGATTAGGATGATGTAGGTTACTCTAATCTTGTTCAATCCTCTATGTCTCAATTTCTTCAGTTGAAGATGTAAGCCTGCCATGTTCAAACTGGTCGTAGTGATGTCACTGAACAATTTCTTTCAGGGTATTGTGAGGCTCAATCCTTGCTTCAAGATTACGGATGGAAATAGTGGCCAACTTTAGAGGCAGTAACGTTGGCATTGGAGGAGACAAATTCACTGAGACCACCACAGTAAGATTACGATTGAGAAAGCTAAACAAGTTTAGGAATTAACTTTTTATTTTCTTTTTTAAGTTGGGTGTTGGAATTTTGTTGGTTGATGCTAGAACCCTGTGTGTGAATATAGTATCCTCTTAATTTTGTTTGTTGATGTGTGAATATATTCGTTCTTATTCCTCACCAATTTGTATGCCCCTGATCTCTTAGCCGCTGTTGGTTTTTGTTGCATATTGGTAGATAGGCCCGAGTTATGTTTTCTCCTCCATGATATCTCATAAATTATCAACGTGATTGCTCCTGGCATGGAAGGATTTGTATATAGTTCTTTAAAATTGGATAATTTAATATCATTCTTAACCAGGTTTGACTCTTTGTTAATTCTTTTTCTTCCAATTTTTCATTTCTTACCTAACCTGGTTGAAGGTTTACATCTCATTTTGTATTGTTGATTGATGACTATTCATGATTAAATGAGTTTAATTCATCTGGTAGAGGAATTTCTTTTCTGATGTCTCTTGTTATTCAAATTTAAACAAAGCAATTTGGTTGAATGTATTTTTTTTTTCATGAAATGGCCGACGTCATTCCATCATTTGCATTGTTTTGTTTTCTTGGGTATCAAAGTTAGGCATTCTTTATGCAAGTCATGTGATCGTTGACATACTTATAAGCTATGGGTGTGTTTGTTCCACTCTTATATTTAGATAGTGTCCTTTATGGATGTCTACTCAAGACACTAGCATATACTTGTTAACAAATAAATCTCAAGTATTTTCAGTTTTTAAACAATTTAAAACAACTATGGAAAATCAACTGAACTGTAAAATAAAAACACTACAAAAAGATAATTGAGGTGAGTATTTGTCTACTGCATTCAAAGTTAAGGTATTATTCACAATTAAACATAGGTATATTGTTGAATCAGGACTAGCAATATTCGCCACTGCATCATTACCTTTGAGATTTTGGGATGAAGCTTTTTGTACTGCAGTATGATGCTGCTCCTGATTACAATTCTATGAGGATTTTTGGTTGTCTATGTTATCCACATACATGACCTTTTAATCAACATAAGCTTGAGTTTAGATCAAATCTTTGTATTTTTATTGTCTATGCAATGAATCAGAAGGGATATAAATGTTTGACAGATGTCATATTTGAAGAACATGTATTCCCTGCACAAACCTTTTTTAATATTGAACATCTTAAGCAGCACATAAGTCATGCCATACCTCCCTCGGAGAGGCCCCCTATTATTTCTGCTTTACCACCTTCTTCTCTAAATCCCCCTAATTTTCTCTCTCCTCCAAATGTCCCTAGTTCTACTTTTAAGAAGATCCACATGCATCTACTATTACAACTACTTCAGCTCAGACTACCAATGCAGCACCTATTCCACTCTCTGATATTCAGATTGAATTAAAGGGAGATCAAAAGAGTTAATCTAGTCATCATACTCAAGGTAACGCTCACAAGATGATGACAAGATCAAAAACAGGTAAAAATATACCAAAGGCACTACAAGTGCATCACTTACCTGGTAAGCAATCTGACACTGATCTATTGCCTAAATCTGTCAAATCTCCATTATGGAAAGGAGCTATGATTATGATTACTGAGTATAAAGCATTATTGCATCATAATACATGGTCTTTAGTTGAAAAACCATGTAATGAAAAGATTGTGACATGTCAATGGGTTTTTGCAGTGAAAAAAAACTCTAAAGGAGAAATAATTAGATACAAAGCTAGATTAGTAGCTAGAGGATTCAGCCAAGTCTTCTCCCCTATTGTTAAACCTGTTACAATTCGAATTATGATTAGCATTGCATTATCAAAAGGCTGGAGAATAAAGCAATATGATTTTCAAAATACTCTTCTCAATGGCCAACTTCATGAAACTTTGGAGTTGATGTGTTCTATCCTACTTTTGAGAAAACTGGTAGTGGATTTGTAGTTTTGCTGTGATTCTGTTGGTATTCCATTGATGACTTTTGTTATTTTCTGTATGCGATGCATTTATTGATCTCTGAGCTGTCTTGACATTTCTTTTTCTGATGTTGGACAGGTATCTGTTTTTTAGATTTTCGGACTCTTTTTTTAACCAATCTCCAAATGGATCTTGGGTGTATAGTATGTAAGGTTGCGTTTGTGTACAGAGGAGACATAGACAGAGACAATGTGTTCGGGGACACTAAATTAGTGTATTTTGTGTCTATCCTGACAGGAATGACACGGAGACACTAACAAGTTATTTTTCATTTTTTCTTTCATTATTCTTGTTAATTTTTTATAATTATATTTTTTATTATTATATTTTTCGTTTCAAATTTTTTGAATGAAAAAAATGATAATGTATTAGATTTTCATAATTTGTTCTAGTTTATCACAAAATAGAATACAAGAATACAAAATTTTAGTGTCTTGTCTTGTCTTGTCCTGTTCTCAGAAACAAATGCAGCCTAAAGTCCTTGACTGGACTGAACTTCTTCGTCTTCATCTGTTGGTTCTACATTTATTACTTTTAAAAAATTATGGATTTCTTTTTCTGAAGTGGCCACTGCAAGGGCAACCATCATCTTTTTTTATAGGCTAAGAAATGAGTTTCTTTTTCGTATGATATTTTTTCAAACCTTGAACTGTGGCTCGGGGGATTTTGCTCTTTTTTTAGATATAGTCATCCCATTATTAATGGCCCTTTTACTGATTAGGTTAAGCTCGAATTTATTCCACAATTTTACTTTTGTATTTAATGAATTAAATATTGTACGCTTGGAGTGTCTTCATATCCTGCAGAGTCATATTTCCAGGTCATTATCCAGCATATTTTCATAGTGGGAATGAAGAAAATCAGCTTATATTCATCTAAAACTGAGGTTTTACTTTTGAAATATTCATAAGCCATGCTATCCTCTTTTAGAAAAATAGTTTCTATTAGTCCGAACTCTTGGAACCACACCTGAAACCACTTGGGAAACTGGAGAGAAATTCCCATATGAAACCATATGAACCAGGAGTGTGGATTCAGAGAAAAATACAGAGTGTTCCACCATGCATCTATATAATCATAATAGGAGTAATATTGAGGTTCGAATTTTCTAGTAAAACTTTTAATGTGAAAGGAAGGTCTTTTCCATTCTGATAGGGTTATTACTTGAATGATCTTAATTTTGGAGTATATTATGTCTTGTAGTTGGGTCTTTATTGTGAGTTAATTCAATGGATCATGTGTCAACTAGAATAATTTCATAAAAGGTTCGGGTTTTTTAAATACTCACTAGAGGGTAATAAAAAGTATTTGAAAAAATTGTTTTGTAAAGGGTTCTTCTATCCGTCTTGAACCACTATTTCTCTAAGGCCATTATTTTATAGGTACAGGTTTTTCATGGTAAGGATGCTCTTCAAATAATGGTTTAGTTTTGAATAGATCAGATGATTGTAATAATGTATATCTGTTAACTGTAGAAATTTTATATAAACTCTTAGTTGATGTAGATGATTTTTTGCTTTTAACAACCTGTGACATTGTCAAAGGTTTAATTGTTAATTATCTATCTTGTATTGATATTGCTGTTGGACCTAGTGGTTCACCATAATCTTCACTACTTACTTGTTTCTTACTCATTTTTATCTCAAAAAATTCTTTTGTTAGAAAATCAAGCAATGCATTTGATTCATCTTTAATATGTTCAATAGTAAAATCAAAGCATGATAATATAGCTTGCCATTTAGTAAATATTTGTTTAGAAACTAATTTTTTGACATTATTTTTTAATACACTAGGAACAACTTTACAATTAGTCCTGATTAAAAAGGCCTTATTGAACAGGTCTTCTTAAAAACGTGAAACACATAAGACCATAATTGTAAAAATCGGACCGGATCGGCCGGTTCGACCGAAAAACCGGTAAACCGGACTTTGTACCGGTCCGGTTTGGTATATTGACCGTTTAAGGAAATGAACCGGTCAAAACCGGTACGAACCGATCAAGTCAACGGTCAACCCGCATGCCGATGACGTCACGCTAATGTCAGCATGCGGATTGTGAAATTTGGAAAAATACATTGGGGGGAGTAGGAGTCAAACTTGGGTCTTCTGAATTGAAGACCAAGTTGACAACCACTGCACTAACCCATTTCTTTAGTCTTGTTAATGTTTTTTATAATATATATTTCAATTTTTTATAACTAATACATATATATTATAGAATTCGACTTAATTGTTCTTAAAATGTTAGTAAAAATATGTATTTCAAAATTTAATTTTAGGTTTTTGACTATTTTTATTTTTTATTTGCATAATACCGAGTCAACCGGTTCAACCAGTGACCCAGTGATCCAATGATTTGACCGGTTCTGACAACTATGCATAAAACAATGGTTAATATTTTTTTTATTAGTTAATTATTTATTAATTTTTAGAGTTTTACAAATCTTATAGTTTATAGTCATTCTATCAGTTTCTTCTTTGACAATTAATTTAGTTATTTTTTCATAGTACTTGGTATGTATTAACTCTTTCTGTATACAGTTTACATCTGCTCCTAGTCTACCATAATTATAAACTCAAATTTCTCTTTTCCGATCATTATTACTATAGGAGTATACCATTTCTGATTAATTAGTAATGTTATTTCATTAATGTAATTTTGTAGGGTTATGACTTCTTCTTCTCCCTCTATTAATTTTAATTGTTCATTTTCCTTTTGTAACTTCATTATATTTTCTCCTTCTAATTTCAGTATTCTATAGTCAAAGAGAGATATCCTGTTATTTTAATTCAGAAATTTCGAGTTTCAACATTTTTATTTCTTCTTGTAAATGCTTTAAAGAAGTCTCTTTCTTTGAGTTCTAAACCTGTTATATATCTCTTTAATTTCTACTGGCCTTATTTCTTTTTTGAGCTTTTTCTTCTTTTCTAATCAGATCATTTAATTGAAATATGAACTCATCTTTTAAGGGAGAATCTTTTAATTTATCTATTATAGATACTAAAGTGTTTGTTTGTTCTCTGGTTAATGTATTGATTGACTTTTCTAGAGTTCTCGTAATTATATTTAAGGATTTTATACAACTATCACAATTACATATTCTTGGTTCCAAACACGAATCTTCTTCCAATTTAGAAAAATCCGAGAAAGATGGTATATCTAACTGTTGTATAAAATTACCTGAATCATCAAAAGAATATTCTTTTTTCTATTTTGATTTGTAATTCACTATCAATTAGTATAGTAGCTAAAGCTTTCCTTACTTCTTCATTACTAATTTTGTTTATTTTTTCTTATGTTTTGCAGTTGTTAGCGTAATGACCTAATTTTTTATATTTCCAACAAACTATGTATTTCTTGTCACTTTTTTTTTACTATTCTATTTTTGTTTTTTCTATAGTTTTCTTTGGCTTATTTCCTGTTGTATAAGGTTCTTTAAATTAATACCTATACTTATTCCTATAATTCTTTATATTTCTTTTTTTAATATTCTATTTTGGTTGGTAGGTGCCTTTTCAGTTGTAATGTCATACTGTTAACAAAAATTTTCTAATTTTTGCTTACTACCCATATTTTCTTTTCTTATTTTTTCTTGTAATCTGGTGTCAGTACATATTTCTACTCCAATTTGTACTACTATATTATGTATTTGGCCAAAAGTTAGACCTTCATACGGTATTTTTTGAGTATCAAATAGAGATTGTAGTTTTTGTAAAAAATTTTCTAAAAAAATTTGGGTAAGGCTGCTATAAATCTTTCTTTCCAAAAAAGGGCTGCTACATCATCTCTCATCATAACTTTAGAGATAAAAATATCTTTATACGACTTGTAGTCAAACATGGTGAGACATTGTAAGTTCATTAGTTGGGTTGATATTTTGTCTTTAAAAATATTTGAGTCTCCTAAAATATTTTTTATGATTGTAAAGATTAAGGTTGATGTGGCATCTTATGTTTAGTTGTTTGGTTTTACACTACTTATAATTAAATCTTTTTTCGATAAGGTTAAAAAGTTATCCCATCATCCTTTTAATTATTCCTTGAACTCTTGGGTGATCATGACTACTGCTTCTCTATCACTAGCTCATTTTGCTTTATAAGCAGTTGCTGTCATAGTCATACTACACATTAGATCTAGAATAGCTCATTCACTTAACTCATCAAGATTTCATTCTACTAAATCAGATCCAATAAAACTATTTTGTACTAACTGTGTTCTTTCTTCAAGGCTTACGTCAGTTGGGGTTGGTCTTGGATAATAATTTCTTAGTTTCAGATAATATTAATTCTTATGTGTTATCTTGTTAATTTCTATTATATTAATAGTTGTTTTTTCTTTAGTTATAGACTTAAGTTTTTCCTTTAACTTATCAACGTCAGTTTCTACGTTTGTTCTTAGTTTAATTACATCAAGACTTTGAAATTTATATATAGATTTTTTTATGGGTTTAATTTATTCATATTTATATTCAATTCTTTTTAACTGATTTTTCATAATATCTAAGACCGTATTAGTATAGTTAAACTATTGATGTACCTTTTTAATTTTAATGTCTCTTTTGTCTATACTTCCTTCTATTCTACTGTCTTTATATGGAGTGGCTTCTAGTTCTAATTGTGTGCTACTTGTAGTTTTATAATTTCTTTCGATAGATATTGAGATTTTATCATTTGTCCTGTGCTAGTTTTTTAAATAGTAGTTATTTTACTTAAAGAACAAAATTCTTTTTTAAATTCTTAAAAGTAATTTTTGAACCAGTCAAAGGAGTATAAATTGATTTTATTTTTTATTAAATAATCATAAAATTCTTTTCTTATTTTTATGATTTCTTTTTCAGAATATCTAGTAAAATACCATTTTCTTAGTCCCATATTATATTAAGCATTAAAATCTTTACTAACGCAAGTATTTAGTTATAAGAAAATTCCTTAGTTTGAGTTATGTAATTTGTTCCATTTGGATTCTAAACTTTATATTTTCGTGAGATATAACGGTAGAAATAGAGTTTTGTTTTAAACTCTATCCTCTATCATTAGGATCAATTGCCTAGTAGACGTCTCATTTTTCTTTTCTTCTTTTGGCAATATATTTAAATGGTAGTCTCGTGAGAAGATACCAGAACCAAATTTTTATTTAGCTCTCATACCAACTATTGTTATGGCAGAAAATAATAAAATCACTATAAACTATAATAGTACTATTTAAATATATTTTTTGGTCTAATTTCTTTTATTTTACTAATAGTTCAATAAATTTATCATTAGTTTTTGTTCAATAATTTTTGGATAAAATTATTAACAAAATATAAATTTTTGCTATATCTACCATTAGAATGGATTAGTTTGTTATATAATAGGTGGTTACTTCATCTATATCTACCATAAAAGGATATAGTAAAAGAGTGAAGAGATTTTCTAATATAACTTGTTAGGATATTTTTTTTGCCAAAAAAAATAGTAGTTGAAAAGCATACTCTTTTTTTTATAAATTTTTGCTTTAGAATTCTTGAAACACTTTACCACACAAAATTTTACGCCTAGGACGTAAATCAAAGGTGGTGAAACACTACAACCTCTAAAAAAATACACACACACACATATATATATATATATATAACAAGAGTAATATAGCTAGGAGCCTTAAAAGAAAAAGTTAAGCAAGAGCGAAACAGAAAATCACATCACTCACGATTGGATACGCGTAAAATGGATAGACGAAAACGAAAGGAAGGATAAACAAGATAGAAAATATGGCTAAAAAACATAAATATACAAATTAGAGTTCGAAAAGTACAGATATCAAGCTCCAAACTCGACCTGCGAAGTTAAGGCCAGCTAGAGTATACATATATAGTACAACCCAAAGGTATCTTAAAGCATAAAACAAAACACCTGTTACCCCTCAATCAACTTCTAAGAAGGACAAAATATAAAATATACAGACGGAGAATATATCTACATATAACATATATACATAGCTTATATACAAAATATAACACCCCCAAAACTAAATATTTGCTTGCACGGAGATTCTCCAAATGCTCAACGAGGTTCTACTTGACCTGCATCTGAAAAAATATGTATAGAATGAGAATCGGGGGTTCTCAGTATATTAACGGTGTCCACATAGATAATAGATAAGATTTTGGGAAAGCCAGAAGCATTCCTAGAACTCCAACATTCAGATTCAAACTTAAAACTTATTCTAAACTAGTAATATCGGTAATCTATCTAAGAAAATTCTAATTCTAATCTAACTCTGCACCTTCTATCTCACTGAATCTCTTATTCACCGGTGGAAATACGCTCAGCGTCACCTCCGCCAGCACGAGGAATCTCTCAGTTGCAGACACATACAAGACACGCAAGAAAAACACATATAGGATGTAATTACAGCAAGTATGACAAATAGCAGATAAGCATGGCTAATTAATTAGGCAAACCAAAATAAGCATTCTCAAACAAGTCATACAAATGCACATGATGCATGTCTGTCCTATGGCCGATGATATCATCTGTCAGTTATCCATCCAAGCCCGACATGTCTGGTAGAAAACCTTGGATAGTCCCAGCGGTGCGAAGCTCAAAGCATATGCACATATAAATAATCAATTATCCATCGCGTGGCTTGGTCAAAGAAATCTTAGATTTCAACTTTGAACTATTGGAGGCCAGTCACTGCGTTTGCCTAAGGAGACTAATTAAGATCAATCATAAATACCAATCTGAAGCAAGTGGAGTGACTACTGCATCTACCTAGAAAACTCAACATCACCTCAACCTGGAGCAAGTGGGGTGTACCACACCCTTGCATTACCCAAGGAACTCAAAACCATCTCAACTTGGAGCAAGTGGGGCAAACCACACTCTTGCATATACCCAGAGAGCCTCAACTAACCAACTTGGAGCAAGTGGGGCGAACCACAATTCTTGTGTATACCCAAGAGGTACGTTCTCATATATTTAGGAGGAATAAAGAATGGGATCTTAACCTCCAACCATCTCGTTCGAGGCGATTTTATAATACCAGGGAGAATAAGGAAGGGGATCCTCACCTTCTACCATCTCACTAGGATCGCACTTTCGAGAAAGAGTGCTCGGGATAAAACAGTCATATTCATAATCAAATTACGCCTAGTATTACATTTATAATTAACACATAGTTCTTCAATCTTATCTCTACTAATACTTCGATATCTTCTCTCTAATCAACTTATAACACTTCACGAAATTACTCTAATTAACCTACCCACAGTAATCTATAATCTTAAGTCTCTGGCTCTAAATACAAAACAGAAATCGTCTCTTTTATTTTATCAGTATACTCTCGTTCACTCCAAAAGGCTAAACACTAGCTAAGAAATCTTAAACGGTAATTACAGAAATTTAAAAAATTAGAAGAATAATTTAAAACTTAAAAAATTATGTGTACGTATGATCACTCTCGTATATGCATAAGTGTTAAAATGTCAAAATCGCATATGCTAGCACCATCCGTATCACGAGCTCATAAAACAGAAACGAGTACCCGCATACGCAAGCCCTCAGTCGCCTACGCATGAATGTTAAATCCAGTGTTATTCAATATTATTCACAAAACTATATATTAAATCTAGTCCTCATATGTTGTGGTTAATTTTTTAAAAAAAATCTAATTTGAAAAGAAAAAAGAATAGTACACAAGGACGCATTATCAGGACCATTAGAAAAAACCGATAATTAAGAAAGATCCCTTGGCGACTTTCGATTGAAATTTATTTTTAGTATCTAGCTATAGAAAGATGAGGAACTTTTATGGTAGCTATATTATTAATCTGGCTTCTAAACATCATGAAGTTCATGCACAAAACAGCTTTCTAGATCAATCTTCTTTGGGTGGAAATAGATAATGATCTTTCTTTGGTTTTATTTTTTATTTTTTATTTTTTTCAGAATTTTATAAAAGAAATAGTAAAAAGAAGAAAAAATAGAATTTAATTATTTTCTTTTTTATAATATAAAATATTAAAAATAAAAAGAAAGCTAAAACTATCGTAAATTTTTGTGATGGAGTTTTAAAATACCTCCATTCAATTTTTATTTTTCCTTGTCTTTCTCTTTTCCAGACTTGATAAATTAAATTTTTTTAAGCAATAGTCAAATTCTTAAAAGAAAAAATTATAGTAAGCACCTTAAATATATCGAACTTCTTAAAGAAAAATATCAAATATGTTAATCCATCTTTCTCTCTAATACTAATGCCACTAATGAATTAACTAGAATTTTTTTAGAATAAATAAAATAAATATGAAATAACATATTATAAAAAAATATCCTAACTAATGATTTCAATTTTTTTTTAAAAAATAAAAATATAAAATGTATTAAAAAATCTTAACTAACGATTTCGATTTTTTTTAAATAAAATAAAATTTTTTAACGATATTTTATCATGTCACAAATAGTTTAACTAATTCAAACCTATTAAAATAAAGTTATTAAATAAGATAGAACTAACTACCTCATAAATAATCCAAACAACAGTCATATTTTGTAAAATCATTATTATCTAACCTAAACTAACAAAATCAGTCTCATAACAATATATAACATAAATATCTAACCTAAATTACAATCACTATTATCTAACCTAAACTAATAAAAATAATTTAATAACAGTAATATTAAAATATTCAAGTACGTAATTCGATTATCAATGTGTGTAGTCACATTCAATTGGCATACGTCATTGTCAATGATCCGAAAGTTAAGGAGAAGAGCAAAGGAAATGAAATTTTTCTAAAGAGACAAGGAAGTTCAGAATTTGAAAAATAAAAGAAATGAACTCTTCTGTGGCTGAGTCTATATATATGAACTCCAATTTTTAAATATTTTGTTTTCACTGTTAACGGAATCCGTTTAAATTGTCAATGATATTATTATTCTTTACTTATTTTTTTTCAAAGATGAGATATATTTATTAGAAAATCATCTTATTTAAGAATAAGATAAATAACAAAGTGTAAAAAAATCTATAACTAAAAAATTTCATTAAAAAGTCCAAAAGGATTTTTCTAATACTTTATTAATTAAAGCCTTGCTTCTATCAAACTTTAAAAAGTCCAAAGAAATAACAAAGTATATCAACTTAATTAATTAAATATTAATTCTTTTTATTTTTGTACTTTTTTAATTTCATCCATGCTTATTACTTTGGCCTACTTGGCCTCTCTTTATCGGCTATCTTCACTTTCACTATTTTACATGAAAAAATGTTTTCCATCATTTCGTGCATAGTAACTAATGTAATCTCCATATAATTAAAGAGATTAGCGAGAAAAACAAAATCATAACTCACAAAGCAATCTTGTAGCAGATTTTAGGATACAAAGTTATCACTAGTATTGACCAAAAAGACGAAAGAATAACCATCATCACTAGTGATCTTATTATTATTTTTTAACAAAAATAATTATATGGAAATGTAAAAATAGTCATATCATACAGCAATCATCATACATAAAAAATTAACTATTAATTTATTATATATATAAAATGAGTAATGCTACAATGAAAAGTCAAATTTTAGTAAAGAATGAAAATTGTTTTCTTAGAATAGAAAAATATTAGCAATAAAAATTTATTATGTGCAATGTATATATTCATTTTAAATTTAATAAAAATATTTACTTTTCATCCGATCCTATTTCATTAAAAAGATTTTTTAATAAAATATGTAAAATAATATATATATATATATATATAAAATAATTCTTTATCTTTCAAAATTTCAATTATGACAGCATGGTTGTGTGCTAATAATGATAGAGACTTTTTCCTTTTTATAAAAATAAAATGAAAAATATTATGTGGTCAAGAAAACCTTGTCAATTGGCTTAGTAGCAACTAGGTTTAAACTTATTATGACTTCAATTACTCCGATCCCTAAGTTAATAAGCAAGTTTAATTACTTGTTTAATTTAGCTCATACACTTTTAAGATCTATAATGTCAGTGATTGTAACTTACAGATATTATAGGTTAAGTTGACCCATTATTTACTTAGTTCCTAATTGTATTAATTGTATATTAATACAAGTAGTTTAACATATAAATCATGTTTAAATACACCCCCAATAAAATGTAATCTTGACGAATATGAATGACGATATTCATTTTTTTCATATTTTAACCAAGAAATAACTCCTCACGTGCGAAATTATAGAAGATCCCCTTTAAGATCAAACAATTTCATTGAATTGAGTATGATTGTATATGTGATAGCATCTACTATACCAGAAATATCAATGAACCCGATTATTGAAATTGCTCAGGATATCCTTTTTTAGCTTCTAGAATCTATTTCTTAGTTCAAGATCCGACCCCTCTTATCTTACTAACTAAAATCAAAGAATTAGTATATCTTTTTTCTTACAAGACAACAATCAAAATTTGATTGTCATAGTTTTCATTTTCGAACAAAACATCAATCCACATTTGATTTGTGTTTCAATTCCAATTTGAATTCACTTGATATATATATAAAGATGCAAAGAATAAAATATTTTTGGCATTCTAGAGTTGAGGAGCAGGATAATAATTTTGTTACATTTAAAAATTTGAATACTAGAATAATTATATTAAATCAGTTTTATACATTAAAAATAGGATAATTTACCTAATTAAATAAATCTTATGAAACCTTTACTCATATACACAAAATATAAATTTGTTACGTGTATGTACAATTTATATTATTAGGTAAAACGTGGGAGCCAACCACGGTTTCTACTCTCTACATAAATCGTGACTGGCAGAGACAGATTACTCATAAAAGAGAATCATCATAAACCGTGACAAGCTACAACGGTTTATTGAGGGACGAAAATGTACATAAAACCTTGCTACCAGCAATGGTTTATGAAGAACTTAGAATGGCCATGTTTAATTGAATCACTTTGGGTGTGTTTGGAAAACACGTTGGAAGAGAAGAAGCAAGTTTAGATTTTTTGAAAGTTTCAATCTTTGGTTTGGCAAATTTTTTTTTCATAAACGTAGAAGTGATTTTGCCTTCAAAGCCACGTTTACAAGAAGTAACAATTTTAAGCTTCTGCGTTTCACCAACGGACTTTTAGCCATCAACATTCAATCTTTATTTACATTTTACTAACTTTATCCTTTATGCATGTTATTATTGTATTATTTATGAAATTCTTAGTATTTTTGTTTATATGAATTCTCTTTTTCTATTATTTATTATTTTTATTTTTTGTTAATTATTTGTTTGACATTATACATTTTTATAATGGTGATTTTTTTTGTATTTTTTATTATCTTTTTATAATATAATTTATTGATCCTATTAGATAAAGTAAATTAAACAAAAAATTAATTATAAATAATAATAAAAAATTATAACATACTAAAAAAGTACTAAGAGTACTAAAAATATACTATATAAAAAATATCATAAATTTTTTTTTGATTTATTTCCATCACTACCAAGGTAAATATTTAATTTTTTTATTATTCTTAGTACTATCTAAAATTTATATTTTGTTAGTTTTAATTAAAAATATATTTTATCAATTTTTATGTTATTTTTATTTTAGTATATAAATATTAATTTTATTATAAAATTAATTAATAAGATCTATTCAAATAGATGAATTACAATGATAAGATAATATACAAAAATTATTTAAGTTGATGTATATTTTAGTAATTTTTTATCTAAAAGTGATTTTGAGTAATGTAATCTAAAAATGATGTATTTATACTACTAAAGATGTAAACCGTGGGAAGTAAGGGGGTTACCTTTGAATGCCTCCTCTTCATAAACTGTGGTAGGTAATCACGGATTATGCCAACTATTTTTCCTTCAAAATCCGTGGAACTCAGCCACGGTTTAGGGCCAACTTTTTTCATGAGTAATCCGTCCCTGTCAGTTACGATTTATGTAAAGAGTAAAAACTGTGGTTGGCTCCCACGGTTTACCTAATAATATAAATTGTACATGCACGTAACAAGTTTGTATTTTGTGTATATAGATAAAGGTTTTATGAGATTTATTTAATTAGGTAAATTGCCCTTAAAAATACTAAGTGTTCGTATAAAAATCAGTGATGCTAAAATGAACGACGATAGTCATAACACCAAAGATTTGTTAAAATATTTGATTTGATTTTGATTTGTTTAATATTTATTAATATTTTGGTATTTAAAATTTAAATCAAATCTATTCTAATATTTAAAGATTAAATTTGATTTAAATTGATTATCATATTTTTAAGTCTTTAATATTTAAGAGTATTACTACATTTTATATATACAAGTTTTTTTTGGCATACAAGTCATACAAGTTAATCCTAATTAACCCAACAAAATCCACTTGCATAACACAACGTGAAATTACGTTTCTCTTTTTATTTCGTGTTCCTCTTCCTTCTTCTTCTCTTTATTTTTTGCATTTCTCCTTCTTTTTCTTCGCAAATTTTATCTTCATCGCTGTTTTTTTTATTATTGTTGTTGTTGGCTTGTTGCTGCATTTTTTTCTCCTCCTCTTTCTATTGATTTTGCAACATTATGTATTTTTGTCTTCTTTTTTTTATTTGTTCTTCTCAAGAAGAATTATGAGAATATGAAATAAGAAGATGAAGAAGAAGAAGAAGCAAAAAATAAAAAGGAGGAAAAGAAAGAGTTTGAATTATGCAGAATTTATCAGCACACACATACACCGAAAATTATTAAATAATACATCCAAATATCTTCATATTACACCCAAATATCTTTGTATTACATTCAAATTTGCTGCAAACACAGAAAAATGTTCCCTTTAATGCTGCATTTTTTCTTCTTCTTTTTTTCCTTATTTCTTTCTTTCTTTTAGTTGAATGAATTTAAGTTCATCATCTTCTAAATAAATTTGCAGCATTATGTGTTTCTTCATCTTCTTTGTTTGATTTTTTATTTTTATTCTTGTTAAGAAAGTAAAACAAAAAGAAACTTGAGAAGGTAAAACAAAAAGGAAAAGGTGAATAAGAAAAAAAGAAGACGAAGATGATGATGATGATGATGAAAAAAAGAAGAAGAATCAGCGAAAGATGAGGAAGAGGAAGAGGAAGAGTTTTGAATTATGCAGAACTTATCAGCACACATATACCGAAAATTATTAAACAATACACTCGAATATCTTTGTGTTACACCCAAATATCTTTGTGTTATACCCAAATTTGCTGCAAATATAGAAAAATATTTTTTCTAATGTTGCATTTTTTGCTTTTTCTTTTTTTTCTTATTTCTTTCTTTTAGTTAAATGAATATAAGTTCATCCTCTTCCAAATAATTTTGTACCATTATGTGTTTCTTCTTCTTTGTTTGCTTTTTTTGTTTTTATTCCTATTAAAAGAGTAAAATAAGAAGAAATTTGAGAAGATAAAATAAGAAAAAAATATTAATAAGAAAAAAAAGATGATGATGATGAAAAAGAAGAAGAAGTGGTAGAAGATGAGAAGGAGGGAGAAGAATATTTTTGAATTATGCAGAACTTGTCAGCATACATATACCGAAAATTCTTGAACAATACACCCAAATATATTCGTGTTACACCTAAATATCTTCATGTTACACCCAAATTTACTGCAAATACAGAAAAATATTTTCTTTAATGCAGAACTTTTACATTACATTCAATTCGAATCATCAACGATGAGACAACAATTTTCACAAACAAAAACAATATTATTTACCTACAGAATCATAAACTACTAACAAAAACATTAATTAGAATCGAAATACACCTCAGCTACTTGATTGTTTTTAAAATAATAATCAATTTTATTCTGGTTCAATTGACAATCTGAACTTAAATTATTTATTATTTTCAACAACGAGATAAGTGATAATAGAGGAGAATGAGGAAAAGGAAGGAGGAGAAGAAATTCCAATGAAAAAAGGAGGAGGAGGAAGAGGAGGAAGAGGAGGAAGTAATGATAACGAAAGAGAAAAATAATGAAGAGCAGCGGTACGAAGAAGAACGTGCAGAACGTGCAATAACGGCACAAAAAAAAACGTGCGCACGTGAATACAAATAACTTGTAATGATTTGTATGGAAAATTGTTTTTATGCAGAGAATAATTGAATATTTAAATCAAATCTAATCTAATTAAATACGATCATATCTGATTTAAATTAGTTAGAGTTACTTTTAGAGTCATATCTTTTATTTAATGTCAAATTTTATTACTTTAATCTAAAAAGATTTGGTCTACATTTAGGATAACCTATTAAGAGTTTATCTAAATACTTTTTTTTTAGATAATTTAAACATTTTTTATAAATAAAATTTTTTTAGTTGCTTTATGCATGTTTTGTTTTGTGTGATTCAAGTGATCCAAGTGAGTAATTTGTTTTATTTGTCGTATAAAAAATTTAAAAAATTCAGCCTAAAATAATTTTTAGTGTTAGTTTTTTTTAATTTTAGTTTTTTTTATCTAACTTATCAACAACAGATTTCTTTGAAAATCTAATATAAAAAAAACTCTTTTGATAATCTAAATTATTAAGGGCAGATATTTTAAAGTTGTAGTAGAATTTTCTTTTTTTTTGTCCTTTTAGTTTCTTAAATAGTATTTAGTAGAGAGACAGAAACAAAAAGATTGAGATTTAGAGACAAAAATTAAAAAATAAAAATTAAAATAAATTTTAATATTTTGTTTAGTATAAAATGAAAGATAGAAATTAAAATAAGAATAAAATTTTAATTTAATTTATACAAAAATAAAATTAAAATTAATTAATTAAAATGAAGGCATTTTAAGTATAAAACATTATTAAAATTTTAGTATTAATCTCTAAATATTTTAGTTTTCTGTGTCTTTATTTTTTAAAAGTACTGAAATACTAAAATTTTAAGAATAAAAACAAAAATTTTAATACCAATTTTTAAACTAACAAATATAATATTAAATTTCAATCTTTCCGATCTCTATCGCTATACCTCAAAACAAATATTACTTGAGTGGTCTCATATTCCTCTGGATGAGTCATGTAACGTAATAATCATCATGATGCCACTGCACCAATGTTCATGTGGACCTAACTTTGAGATAAAATTAAAATGGAAGTATATAAATTATTAATTATATCATATAAGCTAAGAAACATTAAATGAAACTTAACAGGAGTTCGCTCGATAAAGTAAGTTAAATAATATAAAGATGAACTTTATCCGTAAAGTAAGGAAATTTAGATCTTAGTTTCTATTTTTTAGATGGTTATACTGTTATCACTTCACATCTTCAACATTTCGGTCTTTTTTGTCTGTTTTTTTATTAGAAAAAAAAAGATAAAATAAAATTAATTATTATATATTATAAAATTATTTCTATTAAAAATTTAAATTAATAAAAAAATAAGACACATAAATAATTATATATTTAAATATCTGACAC
>NC_029779.3:48183391-48184310 GCF_000817695.3 Arachis duranensis
TTTTACGTAATAACTTCATTTTGAATTTGTGTAAAATTTTGGATAGTTTTTTTCTTTTTTTTTGGTACTAATTTTTTTGTTTAATAATAAAAATCGAATTCTAAATTTTTTAGTCATCAAAATTTTAATATTATGTTATATGTTATGAATTTCTTTTCTAGAAATTTAAATTAATAAAAAGAAATATATAAATACTTATATTTCTTTTATTATAGCTAATTATTTTTTATTGTCATTCCTATGATTCTTGAGTTAGGATCTAAGTGATTTATTTAATTACTTTTGTTGATATATCAAATATTCATTTAAAATTTTACATAATAGTATATATTAATAAAAAATTAGCTTAGTATCTCTATGAATTTGATTAAAAAAAAAACCATTCATATAGCACAAGCAATTATGTAAATTAAAGGGCTAATATCTTCCACGGTAGTAATAATTATTAGTGTCACACTTTGAAGATGTGAAAGAATCTCATAAGATTATCTTTTCCCCCCTATAAACAAACACTAATTAATGATTATATTACATTTAGATTCAAACTTGCTTTATTTAAGCCAGATCATCAACAATTAGTAGAAGTCATTAATTACATAATGCTTTGGATGGTGGTTAATTTACGCATGCAATCCATTGTTTCGGCATACATATTTGACAAATCATATCTTGTTTGGTCCCTATCCATGCTTTTGAAATTCCATCCACCACAAATAATGGGTAAATATTTTCTAAGTATGGCATTAAGTAGCACCACAGATAATATTATTTGTACATTAAAATTAACCACTAAAATTAGTGACTAATATATTTGTATATAAATATATGTGTAGTTTAATTTATTTTTGATGTTTATTTATATTTTAACATATATTTTATATTGGTGGTTGACTTTGGTGGCTGATTTTGTTGTACATAT
>NC_029779.3:48184858-48205009 GCF_000817695.3 Arachis duranensis
TTATTGGAATAAGTATAAAAAATTAACTTTTAATTAATTAATATTAATTTAGTTTTTTATTCTAAAATTATTTTTTAACTTTTATTTTTTGATTTAGAGTTAGAATTTAAAATAAAAAATAATTTTAAAAAATTAGTTGATATTATCTAAACAAATTAACTCCTTAATTAAACTCAAAATTCTAACAGCATAAAATATAGAACGAAATGAGTTACATTCATCGCTCTTCTATATGCTCAACATCTATATATATTTCAAAAGAAAATGGGGGACATCAATTAAATATTTTTAAGAGAATTAGTATTTGATGCATGTTGTGATAGTTATTATTATTGTGGTTATTGGCTATACAATTAAAGTACTTTTTAATTTAAAAAATAAAAATAAAAATAAAAATATTATAAAAATATAAAAAAATGTGTCCTTAAATATAAAAACAACTTTTCATATTTATATTTGAATGGTATCGATCTGATTAAACAAGCAAATATAATTAGATGGAAATCTAAAAGATAAAATGTTATGCAGCCAAATAATCAAAATTGTACTCATTTACAAATACATCTAGTCTAAATTAAACCACGCTACATAAAAATATCGATCATTTTAAAAAAAATTGAATACAAAAATAAGTTCATGAAATATTGGAAATGATTTACTACTTAAGTTTTTATCACATATGTACAGCTTACAGCACAAGTTTACTTTCATATGTTTACAAAGATGATTTAATTAGTATTTATTAATATTTTTCAAGAGATAAATTTTTTTCAAATTTTTTTTAATTTTACAAACTCCAATTCAAAATATCAAATCATCTAAAATAAAAAATATATAAATTCTTTTTTTTAAGTAGAAAAAGAAGCATATGATATATGACATATAGACGGTGTTTGTTTACAAATACGAGAGATTGAGATAAGAATACAAAGACACAAAATTATATTTGATAAATAATATATAAATAGAGATATTATATTCAAAGATACTAAATTAGTGTCTTTTGTGTCCTTTCTAATAAAAAAGACATAGACGAGACACTAACAAAAAAAATAATTTATTCTTATCTNAATTTATTTTAATTTATTAATAAATAAAATATAAAAATAATAATTTTTATATTTTTATTAATATATTTTATTTTCAACCTACTTTATTAACCATAATGATTAAAAATAAATTAAAGTGAGTGATAAAGGGGGCAAAAGCATGATGAATGAAGGTAGCTACTAGCTAGTACGGTCAAAAGAGACACTTCTTCATTCTCTCTTTTTAATTTTCTCTCCTTCAATTTGCTTTGCATCATTCAATTCATAAAGTAAGCCAACACATAAAGCCACCCCACAAACCAACTAAAACATTCTTTCTTTGCACTTTAATTTGGAGAGCATTTCCAGACAAACAAAGGTGTGTATGTGATCAATTTTCTTTCTCTCTCTCTCTCTCTCTCTCTCTCTTCTCTCACATAGTCTCTCAACTCAATTTGCTTTTCCTCTATCTTTTTACTTTGAATTTCTTGGCTACTTCTGTGGCCAAACTTGGCTATATGGATTTTTCTCAAGTTTTTTTTTCCTTTTCATGCATATATATAATTCTAATTATTAAAGCTATATATTATGAGTTTTTAGGGTTTTGCTTTAAAGCTTGAGAGAAATATCAACTTCCACCACCAGATTAAGAGTGTTTTCTTCTTCTTCTTTTTTTTCTTCTTCTTCTTCTTATTAATTATTATTATTATTATTATTCATTTTTGTAGCTATACCATGTTCATCATGCTCTTATATGTATGGTACTAGCTACTATAATATTACTTAACCTTTTTTAATTACTAATGTGATGATTTTCAAAAGAACATATAAATGATAGTTAAAAAGAAATTTTTATTTGTTATTATATATAGATTCTTCTCAAGTTTCAAGTTAAACCTTCTGATTTTATTTTTTATCCTGTTGCTATAGATTCCTCTCAATTTTAATTTCTCAAGTTCTTATCCTTTTGATGAAGATATTTCTTCTCAATTCAAATCCATGTCATAATATTAGAAGCCTTATTAGTTATGCTTTGTATTTTTATTACTTATTAAAATCTATTATATATGTTATTAATCATCTTGAAAATCCTCATCCCCAATTATTATTCTTGAAATTACAATTTGTTGATGTCTCATATACAAATAATATATATGGATTATTATTATAATTTCTTAGGGTTATGGAAGGGATAGGTCCCAACAACAATTCATGCACAACAAGGCCTCATAATGAAGGTGGTGGTGGAAATAACAACAACAATTTAGAGAAGAAAGCAAGACCACAAGAGCAATTGAATTGTCCAAGGTGCAATTCAACAAACACAAAGTTTTGCTACTACAACAACTATAGCCTCACACAACCAAGGTATTTTTGCAAGACTTGTAGAAGGTATTGGACTGAAGGTGGGTCCCTCAGGAATGTTCCTGTTGGTGGAGGTTCAAGGAAGAACAAGATCAAGATCAATACCAATAACAACTCTTCGTCATCGTCGTCAACAACATCAACACCTTCATCAAATTCAAAGGTTCTTGTTCATCAAGACCTACTAAACCCTAATAATAATAGGGTTATTCAAGGACAAGATCTTAATCTTGCTTTCCCATCTATGGATCATCACAACAATTATCATCATGGTTTGTTACCATTTATTGATATGGCTAATAATAATAATAGTAGTAATAATAATAATAATAATAGTAATGGTGATGCACCAAGTTCTCTTTCAGCTTTGGAGCTTTTAAGGTCAAGCATGGCTTCTAGGGGTTTGAGTAATCCATATTATGCTTCTTCTAATTCTTCATTGGTACCATCAAATTCATCAAGTGTAATTTACCCTACTTCTGGATTAGGGTTTCCAACCATGCAAGAAGTAGTTAATAATAATAAGCAAAATAGTGGTAACCTTGGATTTTCATCTTCTTCATCAATTATGGATCATCAACATCATGAAGAGAATATTGTTAATAATAGTGATGGTGGAGGAAGAGTTCTTTTCCCTTTTGGAGAGGTGATGAAGAGTGCTGAAGAAAACAACAACAAAGAACAAGGGAATAATTCATCAAGCACTGCCAATGGTGGATATTGGAATGGAATGATGGGTCAAGGGTCATGGTGAAGGGACAACAAGGAAACTAAGAACATGCATTATTAATTACTATTATTATTATCATTATTATTGCTACTACTATTATTATTATTATTTGAGAAATTCTTAGATGTTTTTAGGGTATAAGAAAAAGTTTATTTTGTACCATTCATCACTTATATGCAAAAAAACTAATTATCAAATGATAAATAATGGTGCAAAATATATTTTTTTCTTATTTTAAGAGTATCTAAAAATTTCTCTTAATTAATATTTTTCTTTAATTTCAGTTCATATTTTTCTTTTTCTTTTTTTCCATGTTTTCTTATTATGATATTTGTTTGATGAAGTTATGTTATAGAGCTAACAATAGGGTACACATGGTTATTACTTATTAGTTATTACTTTGTTTTTTTGTACACAATGCCTATATATAACTTTCTGTTTTATCAATGTGAGCATATTATAGAGCTCACCCGAGTTTTTTTTTTCATATATATAAATAGATTGAAAATAGAGTTGAATATTTATGTCTAAGGTATATAAATGTAAGAAGTAAATTACCATGATTTATATGGGTTTTTTTTTTCAAATATTATGAATGATAGATGTTTGATATTTTTTATAGAAAACTTTAATAATACTTTGGAGAAATAAAATCTAAAAAAATGAATTAACAATTTTCTTTTATCAAACTATAATTTAAAATGTTACTTTACATAAGAAAAATACTATGATTTAAAATTTTAATGGAAATTGAACATGTTATTAATTAGATGTTGAGATTATTTATAAGGGTTTGTATAGACATACATACACATTATTATTACTAGTTTGGTTGCTTTTGTGCTCTTTCCAGCTACTCTCTTCTTTCTATCTTTGTCTTAAAAATAATTAGTGGGTTGTGTCAGCTTTGTTGTCTAATTTATTATCACATCTGAGATTCTTCCAACTATGAAAGCACTTATTATTGGAATTATTCTTTGGAATAATATGAAAAAGAAAATTCAAAATTAATGGAAGGACAAGAGAGAAGTGTTCTATGTGATCTTAGTGTTTTAGCTGAATTAGGGAATGTCACACCCTACTTTCAATGCATAATAATAAACCTGAAATCTTAGTCCATGTATTTGTTGAATTAATAATTAATAAAATATAACCAATATGGACCGGTTTATTTAATATAATAATCAATTTACTAATCTGTTTAATTAAATAAATATTAGAAATTTAAATTTTATCTTGTGTATATAATATCTTATTTATTAGTAATAAATTTTTAATAAAATTTTTATTCGTAATAAATTAATAATTAGGGTATCAAATTAAAAAATATCGTAAACAAAAAAAAATAATTAATAAAATGTACTACCATAAATAATAAATATAACATCAAAGATCGTATAACTTAACAGAATAGAACAAATCTTGAAAAATTGGATTACCTGCCCCCACCTAAAACACTAACCTAAATATATATAATAATAAATTTTTTTTTTGGTTAGATATATAATAATAAATTAACTTGATGTATGTGTTAATTGAAAGTCCAAGTGTGTCACATTCATGTTCATGTCATTCATCCACCTGCTTTTATAATAATAGTATGCGTGGAAGGACATAGGAAAATTCTCAAGTTGCCTACCTTAATTTCTTGGTATTTTTTTAGTGGGGCCCCCAAACATTCTCCTATGAGGGCAAGTGGGGAAGAGCATATTATGTATTACTATTTCAAAAGTTTGTCTAACCATAACATCTCAAGAGATGACTGAAAAGATAAAAATATTAATAAGATTTGAATATATAAAATATATTAAAAGATTATATATTTTTTTAATTACTTACTTTGTTTCTTTGATTAGAAAATATCTTATCCATTATTCTTTACATACAAGTCATTTTTCCGTACAAATCTATACAAATCATTTTATCTTAATTTACCTCACGCATCTCTTAATTTAACTAACTTTTCAATCAACACGTAAATATATAATTATCTTTTTCGAAAGGATTTTATTTCCATTTTCAAATTTTCTCAACATTTTCGGTCTACGTTTTCTTCCATCTCTGTATTCTCTGCGTTTCTCTACGTTCGTTATCTACGTTTTTGAAATCAAGTTCTAAAATCAGTTCTGAACAGTTATTTTGTTGTTGAAGATAGTGAATAATTCAAGTTCAGATTGTCATTTGAACTAGAACGAAGTTGATTATTGTTTTGAATCCAATCAAGTGGCTGAGATGTGGTTCGATTCTAGTTAATATTTTTGTTAGTAGTTTATAATTCTGCAGGCGAATAATATTGTTTTTGTTTGTGAAAATTGTGTTGTTTATCGTTGATGGTTTGAATTGAATGTAATGTAAAAGTTATGCATTAAAGAAAATATTTTTCTGTATTTACAATAAATTTTGATGTAACACAAAAATATTTGAGTGTATTATTATTTAAGAATTTTTTGTGTATGTGTGCTAATAAGTTCTACATAATTCAAAACTCTTCTTCTCCTTCCTCTTCATCTTCTGCTGCTTCTTCTTCTTCTTTTTCATCATCATCTTCTTTTTTTTCTTATTCATCTTTTTTTTTATCTTCTCAAGTTTCTTCTTGTTTTACTCTCTTAATAAGAATAAAAACAAAAAAAAATTAAACAAAGAAGAAGAAAATATACATAATGGTACAAAATTACTTAGAAGATGATGATGAACTTACATTCATTCAACTAAAAGAAAGAAAGAAATAAGGAAAAGAAGAAGAAGAAAAAAAATGCAGCATTAAAGGAAATATTTTTCTGTATTTGTAGCAAATTTGGGTGTAACACGAATATATTTGGATGTAACACGAAAATATTTGAGTGTATTATTTAAGAATTTTCGGTGTATGTGTGCTGATAAGTTCTATATAATTCAAAACTCTTCCTCTTCCTCCTCATCATCTTCTGATGCTTCTTCTTCTTCATCTTCTTATTTCAAATTTAGCTTTGCAACTTCTTTCACTTTTCGCGACGATTTTTAGAAATTTTTGAGAAATTTTGATCCTTATTTAAATTTTTGAGCATTGCAGTTTTGATTGTGGAAAAAGAACCGTTTGAGTTATTCAAGAGTTAGAGAAGCGCATGTTTACACGCAATCTAAACTGAAGGTCATTTTTATTGAGTTTGGACCAACTTATATGAACTTATATACCAAAAAGACTATACGTAACAGATCTCATATCTTATATAACCTCTTAAAATTCTCCAAAACATCATTTAAAAGTAGATGCAATTTTTTTTTTGTGACTTGATGCAATTAATTAATGAAGTCTTTAACTTTTTCTAAAAAGAGAAATATTTTATGTTCAACAAATCCTCTTACATATTATTTTTTAATATTTGTTAATAATATTTGAATCTTATTATTAATAATTAAGAATCTGAATGAGCTAATTTTGTAGCGGCAAAATTATGGAGCTAATTCTATAAACATCAAGGAATAATGTATTAATTCTCCCCAAATGGATTTTTTTTTTCCATCCCCATAACTCCAAATGAAGTTGCAAAAAAGAATAACTAGTTTATCACTCAAATTAAACAAAATCTTGGTAGAAAACAAAATCCTTCTAATTAATTACTAAATAAAAAATTGATTAATTTTCAGATTTCAAGCCATTATATATTAATGTATTTTTTTCGTTTGCTTTATTACATATGTAAGAGGATTGTATACTATATTACTCTTTCTAGAAGTAGTCAATTCTATTATTCTATTACATAATAATAAGAAGGATATTTAAGAAAATCTGTTTTAAAGAGATAAATTATTTACCTTTTTAGTAAACTACACTAATTTTTTTCAGGTTATCAAAGCCTGCCTGAAAGGCTGAAATTTTCCTAATATCGCAAGTAGCTAAATAATCCTTATATATTTTATAAAATATGCAAGGTTTTGAAAACCGAACGGTGATCGAACTAATAGAAACTAAAAGTTTAAAAATTTAAAAATTTAATTAAAATTAAATTAGATTTAAAATATATCATTTTAAAAATATTATTTTTTATTTTATTTTATAAACAGATTAATTATTGAAAACTCAGATTAATTGACTAACTTTTCTAATTTTTTTAATCGATTTATTGCTAATCAATTTTTATCCTAAATCGAACTGATTTAGAGACCAATTTTTAGTTAACCAAATTAGTCCCAATTGGATCCTCAGAATGAAAATATGATATTATTTTTTTAGTTTGTATCAGAATATCTATTAGACTGAAAGCCTAATCACTAATTATACTAATTAACTATTCTTACAAAAAGATAGATCATTGTAAAAATGAGAAATTAAAGGATATTATGCAAGGATTAGTATTTATTTTAGTTTCTATTTGTTGCTTCTTTATGTTATTATTATTTTTCCATCTCTCCTAATAATAAGTCTTTTAACATTTTCTTTATTTGTTGTTCACTACCATATTTTTTGTGGTTTAGCCACTAAATTTTAACTACGAACGTTAAATCGTGATAAACATTATTACAGTGGCTAAAATTTAATTTTTTGCCACAAATAATATTTTTTGTAACTATACTTCCTGCTTATATTAACGTGTCATGGCTATTCTGTCTTAAATAAATTAGTTTTTTAAATAAATTTATTAATGTATAGTATCGTTTTTTAAATATTTTGACATTAACACATATTTATGAAATTAAATCTAAAAAAATAAAAAAATAAATTTAGATAAAATAAAAAATTATAAAAATAAAGATAATATTCTAATATTTAAGTTAATTATAAAGATAAAATTTATTTAACTAAAATAATATAATTTGAATAGATAATAAAAAGTTCAATAATTTTTAAGTATAAAAAAAATTTCAGTTTTTATTAAAAATAAACAATTTTATTATTTTTTGAATTTAAAAAAATGAGGATAAGTTAAAAAAAATTTAGTCTTTATTTACATGGTTTAGTATTTATCGTATATTTTTGTGAGTACTATATTCTTACTATATGCATACTTATCTTTTTAAAAATTATTTTGTAAAATTATGAATTAAATTTTTTATTTATACTATTATTTAATTGGTATATTTCATTAATTAATTATTTTTTAGTTATAAAAAAAAAGTAATACTAATTAATTTATGAGTCACTTATATAAAAATTTGCAATTTTATTAAGTAACAACAAAATTGATTTGTAAAATTTTTTATAATAATTTTATGTGATAATTAATTTGTCTAATGTAATAAAATTTTAGTAACTAATTTAGTAATTAAAGTTTATTAAACATTAAATTTTTCAGGTAAAAATATTTACAAAACTTACTTAATGTATAACTCTTATTATATTATTTCGTGTATAAATCATTAACTATCAACTGCATGAAATGAGAGATGGTGAGGGTCATATATTTATTAAAGTATTTTTTTTGTTATTTATTATTATTATAATAAAAATTAAAGATAAAAATATCACAAACTCAAAATTTAAATTTAAATTTAAATTTAAATTTTTAATCATATTTGACCATTAAAAATAAATAAATAACTATTGTATTAAAAATAAAATAATTTAAAGTATATTTAGTAGATAATAAACAGTAGAATAGAAAGAAATATTCTTAAGATTAAAGAAAATTAAAAGAACAATGACCAAGCTTAGTGAAGTAAAATCGTAATAATTGTCCTCTTAGCAGAACTACGATAATCAAAGAATATCAACAACAATAAAGAATTTATAGAAGGTTTGGACGAAATAAGTCTCAACCAACTGTACCTACCAGAAAAGATTACAATGACCCTTTAGTTGTGAATGTCAAAAGTATATAAAATTTCAATTTTTTTACGTAATTTTTTGTGTTCTAATATTTAGTTTATTTCTTTTATTCAATTTTGTATTCAGTTGTAGACGGGAGAAAGCACAACTAGCAAAAGATGACAATTTAAGTTTGGCATTTGAAAAATGATGAAAAAGACATTATGAAACTTGATGGGCATGGCAAAATAATGACATAAATTTATTGGTACGGTTTCTGGGTGTAATGGCCAGTAGAGCAACGCTGTAAATTGGAAAGGTCTTTGATCCTGAAAATGTAAGAAGTGTGATAAATTTAGAGAAGTTGGTTGAAACTTCAGAGAAAAACTATGGACATGGAGAAATCAAAATTCAGTTGATAGCTCTGTACAAATTTTTGTTATCAAAATACAGTGATAAAGTGTCTAGTTTATTCAGTGATATGTCAGACATTTAATTGGTGTATTTAATAAGTAATAGTTAAAATTTTAAATATATTTATTCTAGAAGGGATTAGAATTTATTTTATTTATGTTAAAATTTTTCTTATTTCTTATTATATATAAATTTAGACTATTATTATTATTATTATTATTATTATTATTATTATTATACCGAATCCTTATTAGTATTTTTTTATGAAAAAATGTTAGATATTATATATTTAAAAAGTTTGATTTTTGTTATTAATGTTATATATATAAATATAATTTTAATTTAATAAAATTATTCGATTAGAGCAAATTAGCATAAATTAGCTACGGATTATATGTGAAAAACATAGTGAGTTAGCCACGATGATTAAATAATCTAATATTAGCCACAAAAAAAATTATGGCTGAAAAATTTGGCCTGCACAAATTAGTTACGGATGAAGTGTGGTAGAATTATACTTTTCGATTTGATTATTCTTATTTAGCCACGGCATTATGCGTGGACAATATTATACAAATTGTAGCTCTTTGAAGGTCTCCATGATGTTTAAAATTGTGGCTAATAACACTAAAATCGTGGTAAGTTAAAAATGCAATCCTCCGATTAGCCACAAATATTCTTTCGTGGCCAATGTATAGTTGCTACAGTTATTTTAGAATTTAGCCACGATTTTTTTCGTAGCTAAACCCCTTATTTCTTGTAGTGGTTGTTGGTGTTTATTTTTTTCTTTTTTATTTATATATATAATTTAATTTTAATACATTATTAGTATAAAAAAAATTACACATATATTTAATCATATAATATTACATTAACAAAAATATTTATTTTTATATTAATTACGTAAATAATTATCTAATAAAAAATAATATAATTAAATGACGATATAAAACAGGTTACACTGCTAATATATACATCAGAATTAAAGCCTATTATTTATTATTATATTACTTTCATCTTCAGATCTTCTAATGATTTGTCCGTAAGAATAAATAGAAAATGACATTTTTCAATAAGTGGTAGAAAATCCATCACTTATGTTAGAACATTGCCTAAGATTGTTGTTACAATTGGAGAAAACTTTATGGTCAAGGCAGTTAGGACCTACACTGAGTAACATATTAAAACTCAGAAAAGATCCTCCAAGAAAATGTTGAAATCCATGGATCCATTTTTGGATTGATGTACGAACACGTTAGGTGTAGTAAAGTAATTAATAATGATTGTAAAAGAAAGTTTTAAATCCAGTGATGCAATGCTTAAAAAATATTCTGTTATTTTTTTTTAAAATACATTCTTTCCTAACTGATTTATTTGAAACTTACCTTTTTTTTTTCAACCAAACAATTTAGTAAAGAGAAAGGGAGGAGAAAAGAGAAATATTAACTAATTATTTATAAAAAAAAGTTAATTCTCAGTTTTTTTTTTCTAATTAATTGCGGTATTTAATTTGCCCGTCATGTTTGGGAAGTAAAGAGAGACGAGTGTTTAAAAAGTGAGATAAACTCATTAATTATATATTTTTAAAGTTTAATTATTTTGTAAGTTTTTATAGTTTTATTAAATTTTTAATTAGATCATTCTAATTTAAAACATTTTAATTAAAATAGATAAAGAATTTTAAATTAAGTCTTTATTGAAAATTACCGTTTACATATAACTAAATAATCTTAGAATATTTGCTTATGTGTTTGGATTTGGGATGAAATATTCTTAAAATGTTCTTTTTTTTTTCAACTGTTAGTATGAATTTAATTAAAATTTTTATCTATTATATTTATAAATTAAAGATCTAATTATAAACTTTTAAAATAGTAAGAACTTAAATAAAAGTTTGGTGAAATAATAAAAACATATAAATAATTAAACCTATATTTTTAGCTCTCTCCTTTATTATTTTTCAATTCCTCTAAAATCTCATATCACGGACACATTTTAAAAATCCAAATCAATAATGATGATGAAATTTTTTGTGCAATCAATAATTTAAAAAAAAAAAAAGAGAAACAATGGTGTGAAAACGAGTGTGTGTTGATATATATGTCATTTATTCAAACAATTGCATAGAATTATAAATTTAGTTAATAAAAAACACCATTAATTTTTTTAGATAAACCCAAATTTAAAGAAATTGTACATAATGGTTGATTTGTCAACTTCTTATTTGTTGATAATTAACTAAATATTTGTACTATTAAATATTAATAATCAATTCCTTAAATATAGTTTACTTCAAAATAACAATCTTAGAAGCTAAGATATCAATTTTTTATGGAAAAAAAATTAATAATTTATGTTACTGATTCCAAGCTAATTTTTTTCACCTACCTATAAGGCTATAACCTTTAAAGTTTATTCCCACAATCACATGAAGAAGCCACATTCACTATATACCCTAACAGTTTAAATCCGTTGGGACTTAACTATCTTAATGTGCACTAAATTCAAACTCAGAAAAAACCAAAGTAAAAAAAAATTAACGTGCATATCAAATATTCCTAATTAACTACTTGCTTGATCCATCTCCCCTCTTTCTAAATAAAAAAACCACTTTGCTTAGTATCACTACGTCTACATTTTTTTATAATATATATTGTTTTAATATTAGTATTTTTTGAACAATCAAATATGTCTTTTTTTGTTTTGTTAATAAAAAATATTTTAAATACATAATTAATTAATAACAATTATATTTTTATACGAGTGTAAAAAATATTTGGTGTACAAATAATATTTTTTCAAAAATATTGCCACTTAATATGCTTTAGCTTTTAAACAATGAATTTCTCATTTTCCTGTTTCCCTGGCATTAACTTCTCTTGCACTTCAAATGCTTTATCTTTTGTTATTTTCACCCTTTGACACTTTCAAGGTACAAAATTTTTTTCTTTTAATATGTCCATTCCTTTGGTTGATATATTAAACCATTATATCTAAATATAATTTATATCCAAATATATTAATTTAAGAATATAGCAAATTTTCAATATAACAATTAAGGTAAATATTCTCATGAAAATATTTTACATGAAGATGACAATGAACCATTAGATGGTTTAACATGTCTGATTGAACCATCTAATAATTCGCAATGCCATCTTCAAGAGAGTATCCACCCATAATTAAAAAGTGTACATTCTATTTTTTCCATGATATGATATTATAGTAATTTATTTGTACGAGAACAAAAAATCATAAACGGCCCTTGACAATTATCTTGAAAGATAACGAGATCCTCAACTAAAAAAAACATACCCTTTCCGGTCATCTTTACTTTTATGAGACCGATTAGCCTCTCTATCAATATTCTCTATTTGTATTAACAGAATAAGTTTACATGGCATGTTAAACTATTGATTTATTCATTAAAAACCAACTAGGATTAACAAATTCTTTTTTATTGGAAGTCTCGTTGTCTTTTAAGGATAATTATCAAAATTATTTAATTTTTTATTATCTTTTTTAAATACATTAGCTAAATTTATTATGTAAAACTAAAAAATATTAATGATTTTTAAATTATCTTTATTTATAAAAATTAAATAAAAGATATATTAGTAATTAATGTATCACATAAATATGTTTTGAAAAAAGATTATTTACAAAGAGACTAACTAGTCTCACAAAATTAAATATAAAAAATAAAAAAAAAATATTTTTTTTTTGAAAACTCGTAGTCATTCGAAGAAATTGTGAGAATTAGGGGTGCACAGACCCGGTCCGGCCCGAAGGTCCGGCCCGGTCCCGAACACTTTAGGGACTAATTTGATGTGATTTTATCGGGTCTAGGGTCGGGTACGGGTTTCAAAAATAGACCCGGTCATTATTTCGGGTCGGGTCCAGGCCATAGCTCGGGTCACCCGAAATCGGCCCGGTGGCCCGGTCATCATACACAATTAATATTTTGTGTTATTAGTGATAGATCATGACTATTCTTATGTGGAATTTAAGTATTGTAAACCTTAATATTTTGTGTTATTAGTCATTATAAGACTATAAATTAATATATTATGTTTAGAATGCATAAGACTTTAGACTAATACATAAGATTGTATTATTTGTATTGATTTAAATATTTGGTATTATTAGACAATATTAGTATTGATTGTGGTTATGCTTTAATTTTGAAGAAGGGTTGGTTCTTGTTATATTTTTCTAAGTGAATTTTACCATGTTAACTAATGGTTGGAGTCTTGGAAATTTGAATTTTTTTTACATGCTAGCTTACAAGAAGGTATCAACGTAATGTAATGTTAACGGCCCGGTTTTCACCCGATTTTCACCCGGTATAATTGTGGCCCGAAAGTATATTGGTTTCATCGGGTTTAGGGCCAGGTTCGGGTTTAATAAATAGATCCGGTATATATTTCGGACCGGGTCTGGATCACATCAAACCCAGCTTCACCCGACCCATGTGCACCCCTAGTGAGAATAGGCTGGATTGGGTATTCAGTTTGTATAACACCGTTATCAAACTATAGATGCTTGGCTCATGAAGAGCTTCAAATTTCAATGCAAGAATTTTCAAAACCATAATCAAACTACTTTCATGGCCATCACAACCAGCGAAAACAGATCCTCTAAAAAATGTGTTAAAAAAAGTGAAGACAAAAAATACAAATTAGGAACAAAATATATTGCTCACTTTTTTTTCTCACAAAATTCCAAAAATAAAATTTACTAAAATCGAAAGGAAAAAAAAAAACTGCTTTTAGTTTCCCATTTAGAAACTCCATAACAATACTTCAAAGTTTAAACACAAATCACAAGACAATAACTTTGACAAAAACCAGACATGTTATTTCCGCAAAATACATTTGTTAATGTACTCCAACAACATGCCTATAAGATGTTCTATTCAAAGCTAAAATAACTAGAAGAAAAACAATTGAGTTTCACCAATAAAAATATAATCATGCTACCACAAAGGATAATCTTTTGTATAAATATGCAGTCAATAATAAAAACATATAGGAAAAAAAAAAGGAAAATTTGAAAGCTCTATCATAATCTGATACATGTACCTCTACTGTACAAGAAGAAACTCAATCCAGTTCAGAAGACTCCTATACAAAAGTGCAAACCCTTTTTAACAAGAGAAGGACAAAGAAAGGCTCTTCTGAGCAGAAAATCCAAGTTTTCATGGATACAAAAGATTGTTTTTCATTTATCAGCGTTGATTCCGAATAACCGGACCTTGTGCATATGGGGGAACTTTGCGATCACTAGGACCATCACTGCCACTGTATTGAAGAAGAGCATCGGATTTTGATAATCGGTTGTATGCGAGGCTATCAAGTACCTGATAAAGACGCCAAAGGAAAAGAAAAGAAGAACAAATAGTAAAATAATTATCGAGTTCTAAATCATGCAAGTTCTCAAGATAATTAAACACAAAATTCAAATTACAAAGACGACAGAGTATAATCGCCGCCACAATCATGCACAAGTTGAACTTTGACTACAGGCCAAAAAAATTTCGTGTTTATATATGCAACTACTCTAGAAGGGGTAACATAACAGCAAGAATCTTTAACCGCCCCTTAATTCCCATCATTCTATGTACATAACACCATGTTTGGTAACTGTCTTAGAACAGAAATATAAAAGACATTAGGAGATACAATCATATATGGAGGAGACAATTAGATGAATAAGCAAAAAGTCTTTGTCTTCGGACAAAATTTGCCCAATTTTCTACCTGCCAAAAAAGAAGGGGCAGTGGAGCATGGCGACAAAGAAAAACACCAACCATCTTGTGTCTCTATTTTCTATCCTAAGACACTTTGCCAAACACAGTCTAATAGATGTGGGCTGCTGCTGGAAGTAATGAATGTAAGTTGAAAGGTCTTAGCTTGCATTATAAAAGCAAAACCTTAGCTTTGTATAATAGACCTTCTTCCCAAATCAGCGATCAAGAATGAGCACAAAGAACTTTCTTGATCGAGAATCAGCCCATTTGGTGTTTTCTGCTTTTTCTTCGCTTAAATTTTCTCTATTTAGAGGTAGAATCCTATGATTATCTAGAACTGTTGCCTTACACCGAAGTCTCTATGAAAATCTTCCATCTATCTCGTTCATTGATCTACTTGACATGAAAAACTGCTGGCGCTTTCGGGTATAAGGTGCATAAAATATAACATATAAATATGAAAGTGCATAACACTAATTTAATTGCAAAAGTATTAACATTTGATCTGTGTACTAAAAGTCACAAGAAACACTCAGAAAGAGAAGCCACAAGGAGGGAGGTGAAATAAAATGAAGATGGAGAATGAAGAAGGTGAAGAAGGATAGTTGAGAAATAAAATGAAGATGACCTTGCATGTAAAAAAGATAAGGAAGGTGAAGAAGGGTAATTGAGAAATAAAATGATGACTGTGTAAGTAGAAAAGGAAGAAGGTGAAAAAGAGTAGTTGAGAGAATAAATTTTGCAATCAATTCTCAACAGTAAGAATTGAAAGCAAAAGCTAGAAAATATTGCTTTGAAAATCATGTTGGAAAAAAATCATCCAAACAAGTTTGGTCCAGCGTTGAACGTGCATTCATGCTGCTGAACGCTAAACCAAACATACACTTAATCATCAAAATTACAATTGCAAGCCATGTGGTATGCCTAAACAAAACATTAGGTCAAACTGCAGAGGCCATGAATCAATCCCTTGGAAAATCTCTCTCACATCCTCAACGAAAACTCTTGGAAAACCAATTTCTATCACACAGAACTTAGGTCATGAATTTCTAAACAAACAACAGTAATTTCAAGTGAATGCACCTTATCGATCTACACCGTCCAATCCCCCAGTTAAAAACAAATTAAATTGGAATATCATCTCAAGATTCATTTCGAACAATTAATTGCATTGGAAGTTATTGTAGCAGAAGTTATGAAACCAAAAGGGGGATACAAAGTTTAAGATATAAAAATACTACTGGCAAGAAAGCATAACATATACAAATATATGACAGCAACCAGTATAGATAATTCTTGAGTAAACCACGAAAAATGTCCCCAGATTGCAAATTGCTGACGACATACCCTCAAAATATTTAAAAATGCAAACAAAATAACCAAAACCTACAATTTATTTTGTAAGCGGAAAATGACTTTTATATTTGGCAAACCAGTGGTGCATTTGATCTAAAATTTTATGAAAATATTTGGATAACTATTTAGAAAATACATGCAAAAATCATAACCAGATTTCGATCTCTAGACTTTCTTTTCATTTTTTGAAAATATTTTTGGCCATTTAGATAAAAATACAAAAAATATCTGCTTGGCGTAAATTCACCAAATTTTGATGATAAAAATATCTTATTTTTTGCTAACTATTCTTGCAAAAAAAATTACATCATAATTCAATCTCTAAAGTCCTTTTTGAAAATATATATTTGACAAGGTTAGGTACTTTGTCGCATTTTAAAATATTTTGCGGTATTTTTGTCTTTAACAAATATGGAGGGTATTTTGCCAGCAATTTAATCATCCACAGACATTTTGGTGGTTAAGCACATCTGCTATTCATTCATTAGATAACAATATCTCTCTTTTTTTGGGTGGGGGGATTGTATGCATAAACTGACACTATGGAATCAGCAGAAACAGTACTAGAAAATATGAGAACGTTATCCATTACAAAACATGAGAATGCCAGGTTGCAAATCAGAAAACTTACAGCACCAAAGGAACAACAGTTAGAAACTTCCTGTTGCGAGTGAGCTGCTTTCCGTTGTCTATCTGCTCCCACCAAGTCAGCCTATTGTAGATCCCCTGATCATCTGCGAATGGAGTTCCTTTCTTCCAGTGAAAAAAGTGATAAGTTACCTGACGGAAACAACATACTCAATCAAGCCGTGTAGACAGACACTAAGAGAGACCAAGCATGGTTTAGGAAGAAAGTAGAAAGGGAAGAGGTTAAAACTATAACTGCATTATAGGAATGCAATGGAATGCCAATTGCAATATATTGCTAACTAATGGTTTCATTTAGCTTTATTATCAGCAATGTTTATTGTGTTCGCCAGTAATGAAAGAAAAGATCTCAAATGATAAAGCTAAAACTTTTCACAAGTCACATATTAGTTCCATTCTTGTTTCACATTCCCGGCAACTAGTCTCCTAGGCACGGGAGAACAAGAAGAAAAGAAACATATATAGAAATAGAACAAATCGTAGATTGCGTGTAATGTAAACTAGGAAGTGGGGCAACCCTATACATGTAAAAGATAAACTGGATCAAAATACATTATTTATGTCGACTTTTAATCCCACATCATTATTTGCAAGATGATAACCGCCGCATAGATGAGTTAATAACAAGTAGTTATGAACAAGTAAAGTGTTTTTGATTTACGAAACCTCTACTCTCTTAACATTTCCGCATATTAAGAATGGAACTACGAATAAGGTTTTGTATTTGCATTAATACAAGGTTTGTTTGGATTACCTTATTTGCATTCATGACATGTATACAAAATTCTTCTAAGACACCTTTCGAGTAAGAAAATGTGATTAATACCCCACAATATATTTTATAACCAAACACAAACCAACTATGAATGAATCACAGAACCCCACCAGCTCAATCAACTACCTTCCAGCTGATATAGCAGCATTCAATTTGTGATCTTACAAAGCTAACGAGACACGAAAACTCAAATATTCAATCATCAAGACGAACAAACATGGATCAATCAATTCCTCTTATAAAATCTTATTCACCAATCACAGAAGAACAAAGAGAGATCAATAAAAACCAAACAACTAACAACACACACGGTCAACCAAAAAATATATGTATTGATGCGTGAACTTAAACAGCAAGCTTTCCACATTGATTTTCACCACTTTTTTTCTTTTCCTCCTAGAGAACCAAAAACAACCAGCTAAAAATCATAGCTTAAACGTTCTGATTTCTGGGAAAACTGAAAAAAGCAGCTCAAAACTCCTCTCTCTCTCTCTCTCTCTCAAACAAATCCTATTTCTCTCTCTTTCTTCATCCAAATCCAATAAAAATAACAAACAGAACAATAACACAATCTAAAAACTAAACACCATGAGTTCAATCAAAACAACATCAAAATGAAAATTAAAAACACAAAACAAAACAATAGATAAATTAAAAGGATGAGAGAGAGGAAGATACAGCGAAATGAGCGAGATTGACGGTAGTCCAAGCCATGCCAGGGGAGCAACCGAAGACGGAGAGAACAAGAAGCCATGAGAAGAACAGGATTAAGATGTACGTTGTCCAGACGCCAGGGTACGTGAACCACTCCGTGTTCCTGTTCAGATCCGGTGGTGGCACCGCCTTCACGTACAGATTCGCCATCAAATAGTCACGATTTTAAGGATACCCTTTTGGATTTCGATGCTGAAAGCTTCAAGCTTTGGTGGATTTTGATTATGGGGTGTGAAGGATTGTGATTTGGGGGATTGGAGAAGAAGGGTTGTTGTTGATACAAAAACCCAGAACGTAATCAGACCTTTTTTTTTTCTTTTTGTTTTTCCCTTTGTGTTACTAATAAGAAAGTTCTTTTTATTTTGCTAAAATTATTTTGTGTTATTTATCTATGTGTCGTGTGTGTGTTTAAGATACTAAAATATCAAAGATGGCGTCTGCATTGGGGGTTGGGATTAGGGATGGAACGAGCCGAGATTTAGTTCCGACGAATCTGGTTTTTATTGTAAATAGATAGTTTAAGTATTTATTTGGGGAGTTATTATATCGATTTAAAAAAATTTAATAATTTTTTTTATTTTTAATATATTTAGTAAATTTTTTTTTTTTTACATTAAATATTTAAATATAAAATTATTTTTATTTTTGTCAAAAAATTATTAAAATAAATCTTTTCTAAACATAATGTCTAAACAAACCCTAAGTCTAAACCTGCTATTTCTTATAATCTTTTCTTAGATTAGAGATTGACTTGTTTAAATATTGACAAATCCATGAGTCTATTTAAAAAATTTTTTCGTATAAAAAAAGAGGACTATTTTATGAATTATAATTTAAAATAATAAACTTAAAAATTTTAAATTAACATTAAATGCATTCTTATATTTATAATTCTTAATCTATAAGGTATAATTCATTTATATATTAATCATTAGTCACATATCATAACTATATTTATAATTTATAAACTTTTTGTTTGAAAAAAATTACCATCTTAACTAATTTTGACTATTGACTTCTTTTAGTTTTATTTTATATGTAATATAAGTGAATAATTAAAAATCTAAACTAAAAATAATTTACTTTTAGAAATATATTTTGACAAATTGATTTAACGAGTTTTATAGATATCTTTTTTTAAGTTTATGACTTGATCTTTTTAATTAGTAAATTTTATATAAAACTCAAACCTAACTTGTTTAATAAAACGAGTCGAATTAAATTAAATTTAAAATTTAGCTTCATTAAATAATCTAGTCTACTTTCATCCCTAGTTAGAATATAATTAAGAAAAAATTTTATATTGGTTTATTCATTGGCATTTGTAATAAATAGTCCTCAGATAATATTAATATAAGAGATAAAAACAAATAGTAAATAACTTCCCAATAACCTAATATTCAAACCTTCTCTTGAAAATCTTCTATATTTATATATAGCTAGCGTATTATCCAACTTTTTAAATATAAATATAATCATAATAAATTTAAAATTAGTGTAAGTAACAAAATGTTTATTTTAAAATTATATAAGATGAAAAAATATTTCGAAAAAATAATTTGATATCAAACTAGGCTTAATCTCTTTTATATAATTGAATAGATAAGAATATGAAAAACATGTTAATATAAAAAAGTTTTTAAATTT
>NC_029779.3:48205990-48206562 GCF_000817695.3 Arachis duranensis
AATTTAGCGCCAACAGAAAGTAGCACAGAGATTATCTCCCTTGCTATAATTATGTGAAGTTAAAAACTAGTTTTGAAGAAAACAATGCAAAATTCCCACTGAAAGATGTATAGTGAAAAGTGAAATGAATACCAATGTGCTTCTTAATGATTTTAATCAATTTATAGTTTTTTTCGTATATATAAGAAATTAATTATTAAATTAATCATCATATATTAATGTATAAATACATGTATTATTTTATTTATTTAGTAGTTGATTTTTTTAGAAAACACTATTCAAATACTAAACATTCTCGTATAAAAATCAAATTGTCACAAATTAATTGTGTGTTTAAATTATTTTTTAATTAATAAAATTAAAAAAAAAACTTTTGTATGGTTGTTAACAAAATATTAGTGTCAAAAAAAATAGTGTTTATCATAAAAGTATATATAAGCAGCGGAATTGTTTATTTTTATGTGTAATATGTTTTTAACTTTGTTTTTCAATATATGGATATATGGATAAATATTTAGTACTTACATATTGTATGAAACATTATATGTTAGTAGTTCCCAGCTTCAATCAGA